>NC_091195.1:35536238-35567207 GCF_040958095.1 Procambarus clarkii
AGAAGGAGGAGGGTAATGGTGTAGAGGAGTAGGGTAGTGGTGGAGAGGAGGAGGGTAGTGATGCAGAGGAGGAGGAGGGTAGTGGTGCAGAGGAGGAGGGTAGTGGTGCAGAGGATGAGGAGGGTAGTGATGCAGAGGAGGAGGAGGGTAGTGGTGCAGAGGAGTAGGGTAGTGGTGCAGAGGAGGAGGGTTTTGATGCAGAGGAGGGGGAGGGTAGTGGTGCAGAGGAGGAGGGTAGTGGTGCAGAGGAGGAGGAGGGTAATGGTGCGGAGGAGGAGGAGGAGGGTTGTGATGAAGAGGAGGAGGAGGAGGGTAGTGGTGCAGAGGAAAATTGTAGTGGTGCAGAGGAGGACGGTAGTGGTGCAGAGGAGGAGGAGGGTAGTGTTGCAGAGGAGGAGGGTAGTGGTGCAGAGGAGGAGGAGGGTAGTGGTGCAGAGGAGGAAGGCAGTGGTGCAGAGGAGGAGGGAAGTGGTGCAGAGGAGGAGGGTAGTGATGCAGAGGAGAAGGAGGGTAGTGGTGCAGAGGAGGAGGGTAGTGATGCAGAGGAGGAGGAGGGTAGTGATGAAGAGGAGGAGGAGGACGGTAGTGGTGCAGTGGAAAATGGTATTGGTGCAGAGGAGGAGGGTAGTGGTGCATAGGAGGAGGAGGGTAGTGGTGCATAGGAGGAGGAGGAGGAGGGTAGCGGTGCAGAGGATGAAGGTAGTGGTGCCGAGGAGGAGGAAGGTAGTGGTGCAGAGGAGGAGGGCAGTGATGCAGAGGAGGAGTAGGGTAGTGGTGCAGAGGAGGAGGGTAGTGATGCAGAGGAGAAGGAGGGTAGTGGTGCAGAAGAGGAGGAGGGTAGTGATGCAGAGAAGGAGGGTAGTGGTGCAGAGGAGAAGGAGGGTAGTGGTGCATAGTATTAGGGTAGTGGTGCAGAGGAGGAGGAGGGTAGTGGTGCAGAGAAGGAGGAGGGTAGTGGTGCGGAGGAGGAGGAGGGTAGTTGTGTAGAGGAGGAGGATTGTAGTGCTGCAGAGGAGGAGGGTAGTGGTGCAGAGAAGGAGGAGGGTAGTGCTGCAGAGGAGGAGGAGGTACTGGTGCAGAGGAGGAGGGCAGTGGTGCAGAGGAGGAGGAGGGTAGTGGTGCAGAGGAAGAGGAGGGTAGTGTTGCAGAGGAGGAGGGTAGTGGAAAACAATGAATTGCACAATCCAGGACAACATGGATTTAGAGCGGGAAGATCCTGTCTGTCACAGTTACTCAACCACTATGACAAAATCACAGAAGCCCTAGAAGAAAAGCAAAATGCAGATGTTGTATACACAGACTTTGCAAAGGCGTTCGACAAATGTGACCATGGGGTGATAGCTCACAAAATGAGGTCAATGGGAATAACTGGAAAAGTAGGACCCTGGATACTCAATTTCCTGTCGAACAGAACACAAAGAGTAACAGTCAATCAGATAAAATCGAGTCCAAGCGATGTTAAAAGCTCTGTACCTCAAGGTACAGTCCTTGCACCGCTACTGTTCCTTATTCTCATATCTGATATAGACAAAAATACACGCCACAGCTTCGTGTCGTCCTTTGCAGATGACACAAAAATCAGCATGAAAATTACCTCTGCTGAAGACATTGAAAAACTACAAGCAGATGTCAACAAAGTTTTTGATTGGGCAGCAGAAAATAACATGATGTTTAACAGTGATAAATTTCAGGTACTCAGGTACGGCAAAAATGAGGATCTGAAACATAATACAGGGTACAAAACACAATCGAATCTTCCCATAGTAGAAAAACAGCATGTCAAGGATTTGGGAATAATGATGTCCGACGATCTAACGTTTAGGGAGCATAACCAAGCAATTATCGCGTCAGCCAGAAAAATGATCGGATGGATTACGAGAACTTTCAAATCCAGGGATCCCATCACAATGGTTGTACTCTTCAAGTCACTTGTGCTGTCCCGTCTCGAGTACTGCTCAGTACTCACTTCCCCCTTCAGAGCAGGAGAGATTGCTGAAATAGAGGGAATACAGAGAACATATACGGCACGCATAGACGAGATAAAACACCTAAATTGTTGGGATCGTCTCAAAGCTCTCCAAATGTACTCTCTAGAAAGGAGACGAGAGAGATACCAAATAATATACACATGGAAAATACTGGAGGGTCAGGTCCCAAATCTACACAGTAAAATAACAACGTACTGGAGTGAACGATATGGAAGAAAATGCAAGATTGAACCAGTGAAGAGCAGAGGTGCCATAGGCACAATCAGAGAGCACTGTATAAACATCAGGGGTCCGCGGTTGTTCAACGTCCTCCCAGCGAGCATAAGAAATATTGCCGGAACAACCGTGGACATCTTCAAGAGAAAACTGGACGGTTTTCTAAGAGAAGTTCCGGATCAGCCGGGCTGTGGTGGGTACGTGGCCCTGCGGGCCGCTCCAAGCAACAGCCTGGTGGACCAAACTCTCACAAGTCGAGCCTGGCCTCGGGCCGGGCTTGGGGAGTAGAAGAACTCCCAGAACCCCATCAACCAGGTATCAACCAACCAGGTATCAACCAGGTAGTGGTGCAGAGGAGGAGGGTAGTGTTACAGAGGAGGACGGTAATGGTGCAGAGGAGGAGGGTAATGGTGCAGAGAAGGAGGGTAATGATGTAGAGGAGGAGGAGGAGGGTAGTGGTGCAGAGGAGGAGGGTAGTGGTGCTGAGGAGGAGGTTAGTGGTGCAGAGGAGGAGGAGGATAGGGGTGAAGAGGAGGAGGGTAGTGGTGCAGAGGAGGAGGAGGGTAGTGGTGCAGAGGAGGAGGAGGGTAGTGGTGCAGAGAAGAAGGGCAGTGGTGCAGAGGAGGAGGAGAGTGGTGCAGAGGATGAGGAGGGTAGTGGTGCAGAGGAGGAGGAGGGTAGTGGTGCAGAGGAGGAGGTTAGTGGTGCAGAGGAGGAGGGTAGTGATGCAGAGGAGTAGGGAAGTGATGCAGAGGGGGAGGAGGGTAGTGGTGCAGATGAGGAGGAGGGTAGTGGTGCAGAGGAGGAGGAGGGTAGTGATGCAGAGGAGGAGGAGAGTAGTGATGCAGAGGAGGAGGAGGGTAGTGTTGCAGAGGAGGAGAAGGAGGGTAGTGATGCACAGGAGTAGGAGGAGGGTAGTGTTGCAGAGGAGGAGGGTAGTGGTGCAGAGGAGGAGGGTAGTGGTGCAGAGGAGGAGGGTAATGGTGCAGAGGAGGAGGGTAATGGTGCAGAGGAGGAGGAGAGTAGTGATGCAGAGGAGGAGGAGAAGAGTGATGCAGAGGAGAAGAAGAAGGAGGGTAGTGCTGCAGAGGAGGAGGGTAGTGGTGCTGAGGAGGAGGTTAGTGGTGCCGAGGAGGAGGAGGATAGTGGTGCAGAGGAGGAGGGTAGTGGTGCAGAGGAGGAGGAGGGTAGTGGTGCAGAGGAGGAGGAGGGTAGTGGTGCAGAGAAGAAGGGCAGTGGTGCAGAGGAGGAGGGTAGTGGTGCAGAGGATGAGGAGGGTAGTGGTGCAGAGGAGGAGGAGGGTAGTGGTGCAGAGGAGGAGGTTAGTGGTGCAGAGGAGGAGGGTAGTGATGCAGAGGAGTAGGGAAGTGATGCAGAGGGGGAGGAGGGTAGTGGTGCAGAGGAGGAGGAGGGTAGTGGTGCAGAGGAGGAGGAGGGTAGTGATGCAGAGGAGGAGGAGAGTAGTGATGCAGAGGAGGAGGAGGGTAGTGTTGCAGAGGAGGAGAAGGAGCGTAGTGATGCACAGGAGTAGGAGGAGGGTAGTGTTGCAGAGGAGGAGGGTAGTGGTGCAGAAGAGGAGGGTAGTGGTGCAGAGAAGGAGGGTAATGGTGCAGAGGAGGAGGGTAATGGTGCAGAGGAGGAGGAGAGTAGTGATGCAGAGGAGGAGGAGAAGAGTGATGCAGAGGAGAAGAAGAAGGAGGGTAGTGCTGCAGAGGAGGAGGGTAGTGGTGCAGAGGAGGAGGAGGGTAGTGGTGCAGAGGAGGAGGAGGGTAGTGATGCAGAGAAGGAGGAGGGTAATGGTGCAGAGGAGTAGGGTAGTGGTGCAGAGGAGGAGGGTAGTGATGCAGAGGAGGAGGAGGGTAGTGGTGCAGAGGAGGAGGTTAGTGGTGCAGAGGATGAGGAGGGTAGTGATGCAGAGGAGGAGGAGGGTAGTGGTGCAGAGGAGTAGGGTAGTGGTGCAGAGGAGGAGGGTTTTGATGCAGAGGAGGAGGAGGGTAGTGGTGCAGAGGAGGAAAGTAGTGGTGCAGAGGAGGAGGGTAGTGGTGCAGAGGAGCAGGAGGGTAATGGTGCGGAGGAGGAGGAGGAGGAGGAGGGTAGTGATGAAGAGGAGGAGGAGGAGGGTAGTGATGAAGAGGAGGAGGAGGAGGGTAGTGGTGCAGAGGAAAATTGTAGTGGTGCAGAGGAGGACGGTAGTGGTGCAGAGGAGGAGGAGGGTAGTGTTGCAGAGGAGGAGGAGGGTAGTGATGCAGAGGAGGAGGGTAGTGATGAAGAGGAGAAGGAGGACGGAAGTGGTGCAGAGGAAAATGGTAGTGATGCAGAGGAAGAGGGTATTGGTGCAGAGGAGGAGGAGGGTAGTGGTGCAGAGGAGGAGGAGGAGGGGAGTGATGCAGAGGAGGAGGAGGAGGAGGGTAGTGGTGCAGAGGATGAAGGTAGTGGTGCCGAGGAGGAGGAAGGTAGTGGTGCAGAGGAGGAGGGCAGTGGTGCTGAGGAGGAGGGTAGTGGTGCAGAGGAGGAGGAGGGTAGTGATGCAGAGGAGGAGGAGGGTAGTGGTGCAAAGGAAAAGGGCAGTGGTGCTAAGGAGTAAGGAAGTGATGCAGATGAGGAGGAGGGTAGTGATGCAGAGGAGGAGGAGGGTAGTGATGCAGAGGAGGATGAGGAGGGTAGTGGTGCAGACGATGAAGAGGGTAGTGGTGCAGAGGATGATGAGGAGGGTAGTGGTGCAGAGGAGGAGGGTAGTGATGCAGAGGAGGAGGGTAGTGGTGCAGAGGAGAAGGGCAGTGGTGCAGAGGAGGAGGAGGGTAGTGGTGCAGAGGAGGAGGGCAGTGGTGCTGAGGAGGAGGGTAGTGGTGCAGAGGAGGAGGAGGGTAGTGATGCAGAGGAGGAGGAGGAGGGTAGTGGTGCAGAGGAAAAGGGCAGTGCTGCAGAGGAGTAAGGAAGTGATGCAGATGAGTAGGAGGGTAGTGATGCAGAGGAGGAGGAGGGTAGTGATGCAGAGGAGGATGAGGAGGGAATTGGTGCAGAGGATGAAGAGGGTAGTGGTGCAGAGGATGATGAGGAGGGTAGTGGTGCAGAGGAGGAAGGTAGTGATGCAGAGGAGGAGGGTAGTGGTGCAGAGGAGAAGGGCAGTGGTGCAGAGGAGGAGGAGGGTAGTGGTGCAGAGGAGGAGGAGGGTAGTGGAGCAGAGGAGGATGAGGAGGGGTAGTGACGCAGAGGAGGAGGGTAGTAATGCAGAGGAGGAGGAGGGTAGTGGTGCAGAGGAGGAGGAGGGTAGTGGTGCAGAGGAGTAGGGAAGTGATGCAGAGGAGGAGGAGGGTAGTGCTGCAGAGGAGGAGGAGGGTAGTGATGCAGAGGAGGAGGAGGGTAGTGATGCAGAGGAGGATGAGGAGGGTAGTGGTGCAGAGGAGGAGGGTAGTGGTGAAGAGGATGAGGAGGGTAGTGATGCAGAGGAGGAGGAGGGTACTGGTGCAGAGGAGTAGGGTAGTGATGCAAAGGAGGAGGAGGGTAGTGATGCAGAGGAGGAGGAGGGTAGTGATGCAGAGGAGGCGGAGGAGGGTAGTGGTGCAGAGGAGGAGGGTAGTGGTGCAGAGGAAGAGGAGGGTAGAGATGCAGAGGACGAGGAGGGTAGTGGTGCATAGGAGGAGGAGGGTAATGGTGCAGAGGAGAAAGGAGGAGGGTAGTGGTGCAGAGGAGGAGGAGGGCAATGGTGCAGAGGAGGAGGGTAGTGGTGCTGAGGAGGAGGAGGGTAGTGATGCAGAGGAGGAGGAGGGTAGTGATGCAGAGGAGGAGGAGGGTAGTGATGAAAAGGAGGAGGAGGACGGTAGTGGTGCAGTGGAAAATGGTAGTGGTGCAGAGGAGGAGGGTAGTGGTGCATAGGAGGAGGAGGGTAGTGGTGCAGAGGAGGAGGAGGAGAGGAGTGATGCAGAGGAGGAGGAGGAGGAGGGTAGTGGTGCAGAGGATGAAGGTAGTGGTGCCGAGGAGGAGGAAGGTAGTGGTGCAGAGGAGGAGGGCAGTGGTGCAGAGGAGGAGGAGGGTAGTGGTGCAGAGGAGGTGGGTAGTGATGCAGAGGAGAAGGAGGGTAGTGGTGCAGAGGAGGAGGGTAGTGATGCAGAGAAAGAGGGTAGTGGTGCAGAGGAAAAGGAGGGTAGTGGTGCATAGTATTAGGGTGGTGGTGCAGAGGAGGAGGAGGAGGAGGGTAGTGGTGCAGAGGAGGAGGGTAGTGGTGAAGAGGATGAGGAGGGTAGTGATGCAGAGGAGGAGGAGGGTACTGGTGCAGAGGAGTAGTGTAGTGATGCAAAGGAGGAGGAGGGTAGTGATGCAGAGGAGGAGGAGGGTAGTGATGCAGAGGAGGCGGAGGAGGGTAGTGGTGCAGAGGAGGAGGGTAGTGGTGCAGAGGAAGAGGAGGGTAGAGATGCAGAGGAGGAGGAGGGTAGTGGTGCATAGGAGGAGGAGGGTAATGGTGCAGAGGAGGAGGAGGGTAGTGGTGCAGAGGAGGAGGAGGATAATGGTGCAGAGAAGGAGGGTAGTGGTGCTGAAGAGGAGGAGGGTAGTGGTGCAGAGGAGGAGGAGGGTAGTGGTGCAGAGAAGGAGGAGGGTAGTGGTGCGGAGGAGGAGGAGGGTAGTTGTGTAGAGGAGGAGGATTGTAGTGCTGCAGAGGAGGAGGAGGGTAGTGGTGCAGAGAAGGAGGAGGGTAGTGCTGCCGAGGAGGAGGAGGTAGTGGTGCAGAGGAGGAGGGCAGTGGTGCAGAGGAGGAGGAGGGTAGTGGTGCAGAGGAAGAGGAGGGTAGTGTTGCAGAGGAGGAGGGTAGTGGTGCAGAGGAGGAGGGTAGTGTTACAGAGGAGGACGGTAATGGTGCAGAGGAGGAGGGTAATGGTGAAGAGAAGGAGGGTAATGATGTAGAGGAGAAGGAGGAGGGTAGTGGTGCAGAGGAGGAGGGTAGTGGTGCTGAGGAGGAGGGTAGTGGTGCAGAGAAGGAGGAAGATAGTGGTGCAGAGGGGGAGGGTAGTGGTGCAAAGGAGGAGGAGGGTAGTGGTGCAGAGGAGGAGGAGGGTAGTGGTGCAGAGAAGAAGGGCAGTGGTGCAGAGGAGGGTAGTGGTGCAGAGGATGAGGAGGGTAGTGGTGCAGAGGAGGAGGAGGGTAGTGGTGCAGAGGAGGAGGTTAGTGGTGCAGAGGAGGAGGGTAATGATGCAGAGGAGTAAGGAAGTGATGCAGAGGGGGAGGAGGGTAGTGGTGCAGAGGAGGAGGAGGGTAGTGGTGCAGAGGAGGAGGAGGGTAGTGATGCAGAGGAGGAGGAGAGTAGTGATGCAGAGGAGGAGGAGGGTAGTGTTGCAGAGGAGAAGGAGAAGGAGGGTAGTGTTGCAGAGGAGGAGGGTTGTGGTGCAGAGGAGAAGGGTAGTGGTGCAGAGGAGGAGGGTAATGGTGCAGAGGAGGAGGGTAATGGTGCAGAGGAGGAGGAGAGTAGTGATGCAGAGGAGGAGGAGAAGAGTGATGCTGAGGAGAAGGAGAAGGAGGGTAGTGGTGCAGAGGAGGAGGGTAGTGGTGCAGAGGAAGAGGAGGGTAGTGGTGCAGAGGAGGAGGAGGGTAGTGGTGCAGAGGAGGAGGAGGGTAGTGGTGCAGAGGAGGAGGAGGGTAGTGGTGCAGAGGAGGAGGGTAGTGGTGCAGAGGATGAGGAGGGTAGTGATGCAGAGAAGGAGGAGGGTAATGGTGCAGAGGAGTAGGGTAGTGGTGCAGAGGAGGAGGGTAGTGGTGCAGAGGAGCAGGAGGGTAATGGTGCGGAGGAGGAGGAGGAGGAGGAGGGTAGTGATGAAGAGGAGGAGGAGGAGGGTAGTGGTGCAGAGGAAAATTGTAGTGGTGCAGAGGAGGACGGTAGTGGTGCAGAGGAGGAGGAGGGTAGTGTTGCAGAGGAGGAGGGTAGTGGTGCAGAGGAGGAGGAGGGTAGTGGTGCAGAGGAGGAGGGCAGTGGTGCAGAGGAGGAGGGAAGTGGTGCAGAGGAGGAGGGTAGTGATGCAGAAGAGAAGGAGGGTAGTGGTGCAGAGGAGGAGGAGGGTAGTGATGCAGAGGAGGAGGAGGGTAGTGATGAAGAGGAGGAGTAGGACGGAAGTGGTGCAGAGTAAAATGGTAGTGGTGCAGAGGAAGAGAGTATTAGTGCAGAGGAGGAGGAGGGTAGTGGTGCAGAGGAGGAGGAGGAGGGGAGTGATGCAGAGGAGGAGGAGGAGGGTAGTCGGGCAGAGGATGAAGGTAGTCGTGCCGAGGAGGAGGAAGGTAGTGGTGCAGAGGAGGAGGGCAGTGGTGCTGAGGAGGAGGGTAGTGGTGCAGAGGAGGAGGTGGGTAGTGATGCAGAGGAGGAGGAGGGTAGTGGTGCAGAGGAAAAGGGCAGTGGTGCAGAGGAGTATGGAAGTGATGCAGATGAGGAGGAGGGTAGTGATGCAGAGGAGGAGGAGAGCAGTGATGCAGAGGAGGATGAGGAGGGTAGTGGTGCAGAGGATGAAGAGGGTAGTGGTGCAGAGGATGATGAGGAGGGTAGTGGTGCAGAGGAGGAGGGTAGTGATGCAGAGGAGGAGGGTAGTGGTGCATAGGAGAAGGGCAGTGGTGCAGAGGAGGAGGAGGGTAGTGGTGCAGAGGAGGAGGAGGGTAGTGGTGCAGAGGAGGATGAGGAGGGTAGTGATGCAGAGGAGGAGGGTAGTAATGCAGAGGAGGAGGAGGGTAGTGGTGCAGAGGACGAGGAGGGTAGTGATGTAGAGGAGGAGGAGGGTAGTGTTGCAGAGGAGGAGGAGGGTAGTGATGCAGAGGAGGAGGGTAGTGATGAAGAGGAGAAGGAGGACGGAAGTGGTGCAGAGGAAAATGGTAGTGATGCAGAGGAAGAGGGTATTGGTGCAGAGGAGGAGGAGGGTAGTGGTGCAGAGGAGGAGGAGGAGGGGAGTGATGCAGAGGAGGAGGAGGAGGAGGGTAGTGGTGCAGAGGATGAAGGTAGTGGTGCCGAGGAGGAGGAAGGTAGTGGTGCAGAGGAGGAGGGCAGTGGTGCTGAGGAGGAGGGTAGTGGTGCAGAGGAGGAGGAGGGTAGTGATGCAGAGGAGGAGGAGGGTAGTGGTGCAAAGGAAAAGGGCAGTGGTGCTAAGGAGTAAGGAAGTGATGCAGATGAGGAGGAGGGTAGTGATGCAGAGGAGGAGGAGGGTAGTGATGCAGAGGAGGATGAGGAGGGTAGTGGTGCAGACGATGAAGAGGGTAGTGGTGCAGAGGATGATGAGGAGGGTAGTGGTGCAGAGGAGGAGGGTAGTGATGCAGAGGAGGAGGGCAGTGGTGCAGAGGAGAAGGGCAGTGGTGCAGAGGAGGAGGAGGGTAGTGGTGCAGAGGAGGAGGGTAGTGGTGCATGAGGAGGAGGGTAGTGGTGCAGAGGAGGAGGGTAGTAATGCAGAGGAGGAGGAGGGTAGTGGTGCAGAGGAAAAGGGCAGTGCTGCAGAGGAGTAAGGAAGTGATGCAGATGAGGAGGAGGGTAGTGATGCAGAGGAGGAGGAGGGTAGTGATGCAGAGGAGGATGAGGAGGGTAATGGTGCAGAGGATGAAGAGGGTAGTGGTGCAGAGGATGATGAGGAGGGTAGTGGTGCAGAGGAGGAGGGTAGTGATGCAGAGGAGGAGGGTAGTGGTGCAGAGGAGAAGGGCAGTGGTGCAGAGGAGGAGGAGGGTAGTGGTGCAGAGGAGGAGGAGGGTAGTGGAGCAGAGGAGGATGAGGAGGGGTAGTGACGCAGAGGAGGAGGGTAGTAATGCAGAGGAGGAGGAGGGTAGTGGTGCAGAGGAGGAGGAGGGTAGTGGTGCAGAGGAGTAGGGAAGTGATGCAGAGGAGGAGGAGGGTAGTGATGCAGAGGAGGAGGAGGGTAGTGATGCAGAGGAGGATGAGGAGGGTAGTGGTGCAGAGGAGGAGGGTAGTGGTGAAGAGGATGAGGAGGGTAGTGATGCAGAGGAGGAGGAGGGTACTGGTGCAGAGGAGTAGGGTAGTGATGCAAAGGAGGAGGAGGGTAGTGATGCAGAGGAGGAGGAGGGTAGTGATGCAGAGGAGGCGGAGGAGGGTAGTGGTGCAGAGGAGGAGGGTAGTGGTGCAGAGGAAGAGAAGGGTAGAGATGCAGAGGAGGAGGAGGGTAGTGGTGCATAGGAGGAGGAGGGTAATGGTGCAGAGGAGGAGGAGGAGGGTAGTGGTGCAGAGGAGGAGGAGGGTAATGGTGCAGAGGAGGAGGGTAGTGGTGCTGAGGAGGAGGAGGGTAGTGATGCAGAGGAGGAGGAGGGTAGTGATGCAGAGGAGGAGGAGGGTAGTGATGAAGAGGAGGAGGAGGACGGTAGTGGTGCAGTGGAAAATGGTAGTGGTGCAGAGGACGAGGGTAGTGGTGCATAGGAGGAGGAGGGTAGTGGTGCAGAGGAGGAGGAGGAGAGGAGTGATGCAGAGGAGGAGGAGGAGGAGGGTAGTGGTGCAGAGGATGAAGGTAGTGGTGCCGAGGAGGAGAAAGGTAGTGGTGCAGAGGAGGAGGGCAGTGGTGCAGAGGAGGAGGAGGGTAGTGGTGCAGAGGAGGAGGGTAGTGATGCAGAGGAGAAGGAGGGTAGTGGTGCAGAGGAGGAGGAGGGTAGTGATTCAGAGAAAGAGGGTAGTGGTGCAGAGGAGAAGGAGGGTAGTGGTGCATAGTATTAGGGTAGTGGTGCAGAGGAGGAGGAGGAGGAGGGTAGTGGTGCAGAGGAGGAGGGTAGTGGTGAAGAGGATGAGGAGGGTAGTGATGCAGAGGAGGAGGAGGGTACTGGTGCTGAGGAGTAGGGTAGTGATGCAAAGGAGGAGGAGGGTAGTGATGCAGAGGAGGAGGAGGGAAGTGATGCAGAGGAGGCGGAGGAGGGTAGTGGTGCAGAGGAGGAGGGTAGTGGTGCAGAGGAAGAGGAGGGTAGAGATGCAGAGGAGGAGGAGGGTAGTGGTGCATAGGAGGAGGAGGGTAATGGTGCAGATGAGGAGGAGGAGGGTAGTGGTGCAGAGGAGGAGGAGGGTAATGGTGCAGAGAAGGAGGGTAGTGGTGCTGAGGAGGAGGAGGGTAGTGGTGCAGAGGAGGAGGGTAGTGGTGCAGAGAAGGAGGAGGGTAGTGGTGCGGAGGAGGAGGAGGGTAGTTGTGTAGAGGAGGAGGATTGTAGTGCTGCAGAGGAGGAGGAGGGTAGTGGTGCAGAGAAGGAGGAGGGTAGTGCTGCCGAGGAGGAGGAGGTAGTGGTGCAGAGGAGGAGGGCAGTGGTGCAGAGGAGGAGGAGGGTAGTGGTGCAGAGGAAGAGGAGGGTAGTGTTGCAGAGGAGGAGGGTAGTGGTGCAGAGGAGGAGGGTAGTGTTACAGAGGAGGACGGTAATGGTGCAGAGGAGGAGGGTAATGGTGCAGAGAAGGAGGGTAATGATGTAGAGGAGGAGGAGGAGGGTAGTGGTGCAGAGGAGGAGGGTAGTGGTGCTGAGGAGGAGGGTAGTGGTGCAGAGAAGGAGGAAGATAGTGGTGCAGAGGGGGAGGGTAGTGGTGCAAAGGAGGAGGAGGGTAGTGGTGCAGAGGAGGAGGAGGGTAGTGGTGCAGAGAAGAAGGGCAGTGGTGCAGAGGAGGGTAGTGGTGCAGAGGATGAGGAGGGTAGTGGTGCAGAGGAGGAGGAGGGTAGTGGTGCAGAGGAGAAGGTTAGTGGTGCAGAGGAGGAGGGTAGTGATGCAGAGGAGTAGGGAAGTGATGCAGAGGGGGAGGAGGGTAGTGGTACAGAGGAGGAGGAGGGTAGTGGTGCAGAGGAGGAGGAGGGTAGTGATGCAGAGGAGGAGGAGAGTAGTGATGCAGAGGAGGAGGAGGGTAGTGTTGCAGAGGAGAAGGAGAAGGAGGGTAGTGTTGCAGAGGAGGAGGGTTGTGGTGCAGAGGAGAAGGGTAGTGGTGCAGAGGAGGAGGGTAATGGTGCAGAGGAGGAGGGTAATGGTGCAGAGGAGGAGGAGAGTAGTGATGCAGAGGAGGAGGAGAAGAGTGATGCAGAGGAGAAGGAGAAGGAGGGTAGTGGTGCAGAGGAGGAGGGTAGTGGTGCAGAGGAAGAGGAGGGTAGTGGTGCAGAGGAGGAGGAGGGTAGTGGTGCAGAGGAGGAGGAGGGTAGTGGTGCAGAGGAGGAGGAGGGTAGTGGTGCAGAGGAGGAGGGTAGTGGTGCAGAGGATGAGGAGGGTAGTGATGCAGAGAAGGAGGAGGGTAATGGTGCAGAGGAGTAGGGTAGTGGTGCAGAGGAGGAGGGTAGTGGTGCAGAGGAGCAGGAGGGTAATGGTGCGGAGGAGGAGGAGGAGGAGGAGGGTAGTGATGAAGAGGAGGAGGAGGAGGGTAGTGGTGCAGAGGAAAATTGTAGTGGTGCAGAGGAGGACGGTAGTGGTGCAGAGGAGGAGGAGGGTAGTGTTGCAGAGGAGGAGGGTAGTGGTGCAGAGGAGGAGGAGGGTAGTGGTGCAGAGGAGGAGGGCAGTGGTGCAGAGGAGGAGGGAAGTGGTGCAGAGGAGGAGGGTAGTGATGCAGAAGAGAAGGAGGGTAGTGGTGCAGAGGAGGAGGAGGGTAGTGATGCAGAGGAGGAGGAGGGTAGTGATGAAGAGGAGGAGTAGGACGGAAGTGGTGCAGAGTAAAATGGTAGTGGTGCAGAGGAAGAGAGTATTAGTGCAGAGGAGGAGGAGGGTAGTGGTGCAGAGGAGGAGGAGGAGGGGAGTGATGCAGAGGAGGAGGAGGAGGAGGGTAGTCGGGCAGAGGATGAAGGTAGTCGTGCCGAGGAGGAGGAAGGTAGTGGTGCAGAGGAGGAGGGCAGTGGTGCTGAGGAGGAGGGTAGTGGTGCAGAGGAGGAGGAGGGTAGTGATGCAGAGGAGGAGGAGGGTAGTGGTGCAGAGGAAAAGGGCAGTGCTGCAGAGGAGTAAGGAAGTGATGCAGATGAGTAGGAGGGTAGTGATGCAGAGGAGGAGGAGGGTAGTGATGCAGAGGAGGATGAGGAGGGAATTGGTGCAGAGGATGAAGAGGGTAGTGGTGCAGAGGATGATGAGGAGGGTAGTGGTGCAGAGGAGGAGGGTAGTGATGCAGAGGAGGAGGGTAGTGGTGCAGAGGAGAAGGGCAGTGGTGCAGAGGAGGAGGAGGGTAGTGGTGCAGAGGAGGAGGAGGGTAGTGGAGCAGAGGAGGATGAGGAGGGGTAGTGACGCAGAGGAGGAGGGTAGTAATGCAGAGGAGGAGGAGGGTAGTGGTGCAGAGGAGGAGGAGGGTAGTGGTGCAGAGGAGTAGGGAAGTGATGCAGAGGAGGAGGAGGGTAGTGCTGCAGAGGAGGAGGAGGGTAGTGATGCAGAGGAGGAGGAGGGTAGTGATGCAGAGGAGGATGAGGAGGGTAGTGGTGCAGAGGAGGAGGGTAGTGGTGAAGAGGATGAGGAGGGTAGTGATGCAGAGGAGGAGGAGGGTACTGGTGCAGAGGAGTAGGGTAGTGATGCAAAGGAGGAGGAGGGTAGTGATGCAGAGGAGGAGGAGGGTAGTGATGCAGAGGAGGCGGAGGAGGGTAGTGGTGCAGAGGAGGAGGGTAGTGGTGCAGAGGAAGAGGAGGGTAGAGATGCAGAGGACGAGGAGGGTAGTGGTGCATAGGAGGAGGAGGGTAATGGTGCAGAGGAGGAAGGAGGAGGGTAGTGGTGCAGAGGAGGAGGAGGGCAATGGTGCAGAGGAGGAGGGTAGTGGTGCTGAGGAGGAGGAGGGTAGTGATGCAGAGGAGGAGGAGGGTAGTGATGCAGAGGAGGAGGAGGGTAGTGATGAAAAGGAGGAGGAGGACGGTAGTGGTGCAGTGGAAAATGGTAGTGGTGCAGAGGAGGAGGGTAGTGGTGCATAGGAGGAGGAGGGTAGTGGTGCAGAGGAGGAGGAGGAGAGGAGTGATGCAGAGGAGGAGGAGGAGGAGGGTAGTGGTGCAGAGGATGAAGGTAGTGGTGCCGAGGAGGAGGAAGGTAGTGGTGCAGAGGAGGAGGGCAGTGGTGCAGAGGAGGAGGAGGGTAGTGGTGCAGAGGAGGTGGGTAGTGATGCAGAGGAGAAGGAGGGTAGTGGTGCAGAGGAGGAGGGTAGTGATGCAGAGAAAGAGGGTAGTGGTGAAGAGGAGAAGGAGGGTAGTGGTGCATAGTATTAGGGTGGTGGTGCAGAGGAGGAGGAGGAGGAGGGTAGTGGTGCAGAGGAGGAGGGTAGTGGTGAAGAGGATGAGGAGGGTAGTGATGCAGAGGAGGAGGAGGGTACTGGTGCAGAGGAGTAGGGTAGTGATGCAAAGGAGGAGGAGGGTAGTGATGCAGAGGAGGAGGAGGGTAGTGATGCAGAGGAGGCGGAGGAGGGTAGTGGTGCAGAGGAGGAGGGTAGTGGTGCAGAGGAAGAGGAGGGTAGAGATGCAGAGGAGGAGGAGGGTAGTGGTGCATAGGAGGAGGAGGGTAATGGTGCAGAGGAGGAGGAGGGTAGTGGTGCAGAGGAGGAGGAGGATAATGGTGCAGAGAAGGAGGGTAGTGGTGCTGAAGAGGAGGAGGGTAGTGGTGCAGAGGAGGAGGAGGGTAGTGGTGCAGAGAAGGAGGAGGGTAGTGGTGCGGAGGAGGAGGAGGGTAGTTGTGTAGAGGAGGAGGATTGTAGTGCTGCAGAGGAGGAGGAGGGTAGTGGTGCAGAGAAGGAGGAGGGTAGTGCTGCCGAGGAGGAGGAGGTAGTGGTGCAGAGGAGGAGGGCAGTGGTGCAGAGGAGGAGGAGGGTAGTGGTGCAGAGGAAGAGGAGGGTAGTGTTGCAGAGGAGGAGGGTAGTGGTGCAGAGGAGGAGGGTAGTGTTACAGAGGAGGACGGTAATGGTGCAGAGGAGGAGGGTAATGGTGAAGAGAAGGAGGGTAATGATGTAGAGGAGAAGGAGGAGGGTAGTGGTGCAGAGGAGGAGGGTAGTGGTGCTGAGGAGGAGGGTAGTGGTGCAGAGAAGGAGGAAGATAGTGGTGCAGAGGGGGAGGGTAGTGGTGCAAAGGAGGAGGAGGGTAGTGGTGCAGAGGAGGAGGAGGGTAGTGGTGCAGAGAAGAAGGGCAGTGGTGCAGAGGAGGGTAGTGGTGCAGAGGATGAGGAGGGTAGTGGTGCAGAGGAGGAGGAGGGTAGTGGTGCACAGGAGGAGGTTAGTGGTGCAGAGGAGGAGGGTAATGATGCAGAGGAGTAAGGAAGTGATGCAGAGGGGGAGGAGGGTAGTGGTGCAGAGGAGGAGGAGGGTAGTGGTGCAGAGGAGGAGGAGGGTAGTGATGCAGAGGAGGAGGAGAGTAGTGATGCAGAGGAGGAGGAGGGTAGTGTTGCAGAGGAGAAGGAGAAGGAGGGTAGTGTTGCAGAGGAGGAGGGTTGTGGTGCAGAGGAGAAGGGTAGTAGTGCAGAGGAGGAGGGTAATGGTGCAGAGGAGGAGGGTAATGGTGCAGAGGAGGAGGAGAGTAGTGATGCAGAGGAGGAGGAGAAGAGTGATGCTGAGGAGAAGGAGAAGGAGGGTAGTGGTGCAGAGGAGGAGGGTAGTGGTGCAGAGGAAGAGGAGGGTAGTGGTGCAGAGGAGGAGGAGGGTAGTGGTGCAGAGGAGGAGGAGGGTAGTGGTGCAGAGGAGGAGGAGGGTAGTGGTGCAGAGGAGGAGGGTAGTGGTGCAGAGGATGAGGAGGGTAGTGATGCAGAGAAGGAGGAGGGTAATGGTGCAGAGGAGTAGGGTAGTGGTGCAGAGGAGGAGGGTAGTGGTGCAGAGGAGCAGGAGGGTAATGGTGCGGAGGAGGAGGAGGAGGAGGAGGGTAGTGATGAAGAGGAGGAGGAGGAGGGTAGTGGTGCAGAGGAAAATTGTAGTGGTGCAGAGGAGGACGGTAGTGGTGCAGAGGAGGAGGAGGGTAGTGTTGCAGAGGAGGAGGGTAGTGGTGCAGAGGAGGAGGAGGGTAGTGGTGCAGAGGAGGAGGGCAGTGGTGCAGAGGAGGAGGGAAGTGGTGCAGAGGAGGAGGGTAGTGATGCAGAAGAGAAGGAGGGTAGTGGTGCAGAGGAGGAGGAGGGTAGTGATGCAGAGGAGGAGGAGGGTAGTGATGAAGAGGAGGAGTAGGACGGAAGTGGTGCAGAGTAAAATGGTAGTGGTGCAGAGGAAGAGAGTATTAGTGCAGAGGAGGAGGAGGGTAGTGGTGCAGAGGAGGAGGAGGAGGGGAGTGATGCAGAGGAGGAGGAGGAGGAGGGTAGTCGGGCAGAGGATGAAGGTAGTCGTGCCGAGGAGGAGGAAGGTAGTGGTGCAGAGGAGGAGGGCAGTGGTGCTGAGGAGGAGGGTAGTGGTGCAGAGGAGGAGGTGGGTAGTGATGCAGAGGAGGAGGAGGGTAGTGGTGCAGAGGAAAAGGGCAGTGGTGCAGAGGAGTATGGAAGTGATGCAGATGAGGAGGAGGGTAGTGATGCAGAGGAGGAGGAGAGCAGTGATGCAGAGGAGGATGAGGAGGGTAGTGGTGCAGAGGATGAAGAGGGTAGTGGTGCAGAGGATGATGAGGAGGGTAGTGGTGCAGAGGAGGAGGGTAGTGATGCAGAGGAGGAGGGTAGTGGTGCATAGGAGAAGGGCAGTGGTGCAGAGGAGGAGGAGGGTAGTGGTGCAGAGGAGGAGGAGGGTAGTGGTGCAGAGGAGGATGAGGAGGGTAGTGATGCAGAGGATGAGGGTAGTAATGCAGAGGAGGAGGAGGGTAGTGGTGCAGAGGACGAGGAGGGTAGTGATGTAGAGGAGGAGGAGGGTAGTGTTGCAGAGGAGGAGGAGGGTAGTGATGCAGAGGAGGAGGGTAGTGATGAAGAGGAGAAGGAGGACGGAAGTGGTGCAGAGGAAAATGGTAGTGATGCAGAGGAAGAGGGTATTGGTGCAGAGGAGGAGGAGGGTAGTGGTGCAGAGGAGGAGGAGGAGGGGAGTGATGCAGAGGAGGAGGAGGAGGAGGGTAGTGGTGCAGAGGATGAAGGTAGTGGTGCCGAGGAGGAGGAAGGTAGTGGTGCAGAGGAGGAGGGCAGTGGTGCTGAGGAGGAGGGTAGTGGTGCAGAGGAGGAGGAGGGTAGTGATGCAGAGGAGGAGGAGGGTAGTGGTGCAAAGGAAAAGGGCAGTGGTGCTAAGGAGTAAGGAAGTGATGCAGATGAGGAGGAGGGTAGTGATGCAGAGGAGGAGGAGGGTAGTGATGCAGAGGAGGATGAGGAGGGTAGTGGTGCAGACGATGAAGAGGGTAGTGGTGCAGAGGATGATGAGGAGGGTAGTGGTGCAGAGGAGGAGGGTAGTGATGCAGAGGAGGAGGGTAGTGGTGCAGAGGAGAAGGGCAGTGGTGCAGAGGAGGAGGAGGGTAGTGGTGCAGAGGAGGAGGGCAGTGGTGCTGAGGAGGAGGGTAGTGGTGCAGAGGAGGAGGAGGGTAGTGATGCAGAGGAGGAGGAGGAGGGTAGTGGTGCAGAGGAAAAGGGCAGTGCTGCAGAGGAGTAAGGAAGTGATGCAGATGAGTAGGAGGGTAGTGATGCAGAGGAGGAGGAGGGTAGTGATGCAGAGGAGGATGAGGAGGGAATTGGTGCAGAGGATGAAGAGGGTAGTGGTGCAGAGGATGATGAGGAGGGTAGTGGTGCAGAGGAGGAGGGTAGTGATGCAGAGGAGGAGGGTAGTGGTGCAGAGGAGAAGGGCAGTGGTGCAGAGGAGGAGGAGGGTAGTGGTGCAGAGGAGGAGTAGGGTAGTGGAGCAGAGGAGGATGAGGAGGGGTAGTGACGCAGAGGAGGAGGGTAGTAATGCAGAGGAGGAGGAGGGTAGTGGTGCAGAGGAGGAGGAGGGTAGTGGTGCAGAGGAGTAGGGAAGTGATGCAGAGGAGGAGGAGGGTAGTGCTGCAGAGGAGGAGGAGGGTAGTGATGCAGAGGAGGAGGAGGGTAGTGATGCAGAGGAGGATGAGGAGGGTAGTGGTGCAGAGGAGGAGGGTAGTGGTGAAGAGGATGAGGAGGGTAGTGATGCAGAGGAGGAGGAGGGTACTGGTGCAGAGGAGTAGGGTAGTGATGCAAAGGAGGAGGAGGGTAGTGATGCAGAGGAGGAGGAGGGTAGTGATGCAGAGGAGGCGGAGGAGGGTAGTGGTGCAGAGGAGGAGGGTAGTGGTGCAGAGGAAGAGGAGGGTAGAGATGCAGAGGAGGAGGAGGGTAGTGGTGCATAGGAGGAGGAGGGTAATGGTGCAGAGGAGGAGGAGGGTAGTGGTGCAGAGGAGGAGGAGGGTAATGGTGCAGAGAAGGAGGGTAGTGGTGCTGAAGAGGAGGAGGGTAGTGGTGCAGAGGAGGAGGAGGGTAGTGGTGCAGAGAAGGAGGAGGGTAGTGGTGCGGAGGAGGAGGAGGGTAGTTGTGTAGAGGAGGAGGATTGTAGTGCTGCAGAGGAGGAGGAGGGTAGTGGTGCAGAGAAGGAGGAGGGTAGTGCTGCCGAGGAGGAGGAGGTAGTGGTGCAGAGGAGGAGGGCAGTGGTGCAGAGGAGGAGGAGGGTAGTGGTGCAGAGGAAGAGGAGGGTAGTGTTGCAGAGGAGGAGGGTAGTGGTGCAGAGGAGGAGGGTAGTGTTACAGAGGAGGACGGTAATGGTGCAGAGGAGGAGGGTAATGGTGAAGAGAAGGAGGGTAATGATGTAGAGGAGAAGGAGGAGGGTAGTGGTGCAGAGGAGGAGGGTAGTGGTGCTGAGGAGGAGGGTAGTGGTGCAGAGAAGGAGGAAGACAGTGGTGCAGAGGGGGAGGGTAGTGGTGCAAAGGAGGAGGAGGGTAGTGGTGCAGAGGAGGAGGAGGGTAGTGGTGCAGAGAAGAAGGGCAGTGGTGCAGAGGAGGGTAGTGGTGCAGAGGATGAGGAGGGTAGTGGTGCAGAGGAGGAGGAGGGTAGTGGTGCAGAGGAGGAGGTTAGTGGTGCAGAGGAGGAGGGTAGTGATGCAGAGGAGTAAGGGAAGTGATGCAGAGGGGGAGGAGGGTAGTGGTGCAGAGGAGGAGGAGGGTAGTGGTGCAGAGGAGGAGGAGGGTAGTGATGCAGAGGAGGAGGAGAGTAGTGATGCAGAGGAGGAGGAGGGTAGTGTTGCAGAGGAGAAGGAGAAGGAGGGTAGTGTTGCAGAGGAGGAGGGTTGTGGTGCAGAGGAGAAGGGTAGTGGTGCAGAGGAGGAGGGTAATGGTGCAGAGGAGGAGGGTAATGGTGCAGAGGAGGAGGAGAGTAGTGATGCAGAGGAGGAGGAGAAGAGTGATGCTGAGGAGAAGGAGAAGGAGGGTAGTGGTGCAGATGAGGAGGGTAGTGGTGCAGAGGAAGAGGAGGGTAGTGGTGCAGAGGAGGAGGAGGGTAGTGGTGCAGAGGAGGAGGAGGGTAGTGGTGCAGAGGAGGAGGAGGGTAGTGGTGCAGAGGAGGAGGGTAGTGGTGCAGAGGATGAGGAGGGTAGTGATGCAGAGAAGGAGGAGGGTAATGGTGCAGAGGAGTAGGGTAGTGGTGCAGAGGAGGAGGGTAGTGGTGCAGAGGAGCAGGAGGGTAATGGTGCGGAGGAGGAGGAGGAGGAGGAGGGTAGTGATGAAGAGGAGGAGGAGGAGGGTAGTGGTGCAGAGGAAAATTGTAGTGGTGCAGAGGAGGACGGTAGTGGTGCAGAGGAGGAGGAGGGTAGTGTTGCAGAGGAGGAGGGTAGTGGTGCAGAGGAGGAGGAGGGTAGTGGTGCAGAGGAGGAGGGCAGTGGTGCAGAGGAGGAGGGAAGTGGTGCAGAGGAGGAGGGTAGTGATGCAGAAGAGAAGGAGGGTAGTGGTGCAGAGGAGGAGGAGGGTAGTGATGCAGAGGAGGAGGAGGGTAGTGATGAAGAGGAGGAGGACGGAAGTGGTGCAGAGGAAAATGGTAGTGGTGCAGAGGAAGAGAGTATTAGTGCAGAGGAGGAGGAGGGTAGTGGTGCAGAGGAGGAGGAGGAGGGGAGTGATGCAGAGGAGGAGGAGGAGGAGGGTAGTCGTGCAGAGGATGAAGGTAGTGGTGCCGAGGAGGAGGAAGGTAGTGGTGCAGAGGAGGAGGGCAGTGGTGCTGAGGAGGAGGGTAGTGGTGCAGAGGAGGAGGAGGGTAGTGATGCAGAGGAGGAGGAGGGTAGTGGTGCAGAGGAAAAGGGCAGTGGTGCAGAGGAGTAAGGAAGTGATGCAGATGAGGAGGAGGGTAGTGATGCAGAGGAGGAGGAGAGCAGTGATGCAGAGGAGGATGAGGAGGGTAGTGGTGCAGAGGATGAAGAGGGTAGTGGTGCAGAGGATGATGAGGAGGGTAGTGGTGCAGAGGAGGAGGGTAGTGATGCAGAGGAGGAGGGTAGTGGTGCATAGGAGAAGGGCAGTGGTGCAGAGGAGGAGGAGGGTAGTGGTGCAGAGGAGGAGGAGGGTAGTGGTGCAGAGGAGGATGAGGAGGGTAGTGATGCAGAGGAGGAGGGTAGTAATGCAGAGGAGGAGGAGGGTAGTGGTGCAGAGGACGAGGAGGGTAGTGATGTAGAGGAGGAGGAGGGTAGTGATGCAGAGGAGGATGAGGAGGGTAGTGGTGCAGAGGAGGAGGGTAGTGGTGAAGAGGATGAGGAGGGTAGTGATGCAGAGGAGGAGGAGGGTACTGGTGCAGAGGAGTAGGGTAGTGATGCAAAGGAGGAGGAGGGTAGTGATGCAGAGGAGGAGAAGGGTAGTGATGCAGAGGAGGCGGAGGAGGGTAGTGGTGCAGAGGAAGAGGAGGGTAGAGATGCAGAGGAGGAGGAGGGTAGTGGTGCATAGGAGGAGGAGGGTAATGGTGCAGAGGAGGAGGAGGAGGGTAGTGGTGCAGAGAAGGATGGTAATGGTGCAGAGGAGGAGGGTAGTGGTGCAGAGGAGGAGGAGGGTAGTGGTGCAGAGAAGGAGGAGGGTAGTGGTGCAGAGGAGAAGGAGGTAGTGGTGCAGAGGAGGAGGAGGGTAGTGTTGCTGAGGAGGAGGGTAGTGATGCTGAGGAGGAGGGTAGTGATGCAGAAGAGGAGGGTAGTGGTACAAAGGAGGAGGAGGGTAGTGCTGCTGAGGAGGAGAAGGGTAGTGGTACAGAGGAGGAGGGCAGTGGTGCAGTGGAAGAGGGAAGTGGTGAAGAGGAGGAGGTGAGTGATGCAGAGGAGGAGGAGGGTAGTGGTGCAGAGTAGGAGGAGGGTAGTGACGCAGAGGAGGAGGTGGGTAGTGATGCATAAGAGGAGGAGGAGGGTAGTGGTGCAGAGGAGGAGGATAGTGGTGCAGAGAAGGATGGTAGTAGTGCAGAGGAGGAGGGTAGTGGTGCAGAGGAGGAGTAGGGTAGTGGTGCAGAGAAGGAGGAGGGTAGTGGTGCAGAGGAGGAGGAGGTAGTGGTGCAGAGTAGGAGGAGGGTAGTGTTGCTGAGGAGGAGGAGGGTAGTGGTGCAGAGAAGGAGGGTAGTGATGCAGAGAAGGAGGGTAGTGGTGCAGAGGAGAAGGAGGGTAGTGGTGCATAGTATTAGGGTAGTGGTGCAGAGGAGGAGGAGGGTAGTGGTGCAGAGAAGGAGGAGGGTAGTGGTGCGGAGGAGGAGGAGGGTAGTTCTGCAGAGGAGGAGGAGGGTAGTGCTGCAGAGGAGAAGGAGGGTAGTGGTGCAGAGAACGACGAGGGTAGTGCTGCAGAGGAGGAGGAGGTAGTGGTGCAGAGGAGGAGGGCAGTGGTGCAGAGGAGGAGGAGGGTAGTGGTGCAGAGAAGGAGGAGGGTAGTGTTGCAGAGGAGGAGGGTAGTGGTGCAGAGGAGGAGGGTAGTGGTACAGAGGAGGACGGTAATGGTGCAGAGGAGGAGGGTAATGGTTCAGAGAAGGAGGGTAATGATGTAGAGGAGGAGGAGGAGGGTAGTGGTGCAGAGGAGGAGGGTAGTGGTGTAGAGGAGGTGGGTAGTGGTGCAGATGAGGAGGTGGGTAGTGGTGCAGAGGAGGAGGATAGTGGTGCAGAGGAGCAGGAGGGTAGTGGTGCAGAGGAGGAGGAGGGTAGTGGTGCAGAGAAAAAGGGCAGTGGTGCAGAGGAGGAGGAGGGTAGTGGTGCAGAAGAGGAGGGTAGTGACGCAGAGGAGGAGGAGGGTAGTTGTACAGAGAAGGAGGAGGGTAGTGGTGCAGAGGATGAGGGCAGTGGTGCAGAGGAGAAGGGCAGTGGTGCAGAGGAGGAGGAGGGTAGTGGTGCAGAGGAGGAGGAGGGTAGTGATGCAGCAGAGGAGGGTAGTAGTGCAGAGGAGAAGGGCAGTGGTGCAGAGGAGGAGGAGGGTAGTGGTGCAGAGGAAGAGGAGGGTAGTGATGCAGAGGAGAAGGAGGGTAGTGGTGCAGAGGAGGAGGAGGGTAGTGATGCAGAGGAGGAGGGTAGTGATGCAGAGGAGGATTAGGGTAGTGGTGCAGAGGAGAAAGGCAGTGGTGCAGAGGAGGAGGAGGGTAGTGGTGCAGAGGAGGAGGGTAGTGATGCAGAGGAGGAGGAGGGTAGTGATGCAGAGGAGGTGGGTAGTGGTGCAGAGGAGGAGGAGGGTAGTGGTGCAGAGGAGGAGGATAGTGGTGCAGAGGAGGAGGAGGGTAGTGGTGCAGAGGAGGAGGAGGGTAGTGGTGCAGAGAAGAAGGGCAGTGGTGCAGAGGAGGAGGAGGGTAGTGGTGCAGAGGAGGAGGGTAGTGACGCAGAGGAGGAGGAGAGTAGTTGTACAGAGAAGGAGGAGGGTAGTGGTGCAGAGGATGAGGGCAGTGGTGCAGAGGAGAAGGGCAGTGGTGCAGAGGAGGAGGAGGGTAGTGGTGCAGAGGAGGAGGAGGGTAGTGATGCAGCAGAGGAGGGTAGTAGTGCAGAGGAGAAGGGCAGTGGTGCAGAGGAGGAGGAGGGTAGTGGTGCAGAGGAAGAGGAGGGTAGTGATGCAGAGGAGAAGGAGGGTAGTGGTGCAGAGGAGGAGGAGGGTAGTGATGCAGAGGAGGAGGGTAGTGATGCAGAGGAGGATTAGGGTAGTTGTGCAGAGGAGAAAGGCAGTGGTGCAGAGGAGGAGGAGGGTAGTGGTGCAGAGGAGGAGGGTAGTGATGCAGAGGAGGAGGAGGGTAGTGATGCAGAGGAGGAGGAGGGTAGTGATGCAGAAGAGGATGAGGAGGGTAGTGGTGCAGAGGAGGAGGAGGGTAGTGGTGCAGAGGAGGAGGGAAGTGGTGCAGAGGAGGAGGATAGTGGTGCAGAGGAAGAGGAGGGTTGTGATGCAGAGGAGGAAGAAGGTAGTGATGCAGAGGAGGGTAATGGTGCAGAGGAGGAGGGTAGTGGTGCAGAGGAGGAGGAGGGTAGTGTTGCAGAGGAGGAGGAGGGGAGTGATGCAGAGGAGAAGGAGAGTAGTGCTGCTGAGGAGGAGGAGGGTAGTGGTGCAGAAGAGGAGGAGGTAGTGGTGTAGAGGAGTAGGGTAGTGGTGCAGAGGAAGAGGAGGGTAGAGATGCAGAGGAGGAGGTTAGTGGTGCAGAGGAAGAGGAGGGTAATGGTGCAGAGGAGGAGGAGGGTAGTGGTGCAGAGGAGGAGGATAGTGGTGCAGAGAAGGATGGTAGTGGTGCAGAGGAGGAGGGTAGTGGTGCAGAGAAGGAGGGTAATGGTGCAGAGGAGAAGGAGGGTAGTGGTGCATATTATTAGGGTTGTGGTGCAGAGGAGGAGGAGGGTAGTGGTGCAGACAAGGAGGAGGGTAGGGGTGCGGAGGAGGAGGAGGGTAGTTGTGTAGAGGAGGAGGGCAGTAGTGCAGAGGAGGAGGAGGGTAGTGGTGCAGAGGAGGAGGAGGGTAGTGTTGCAGAGGAGGAGGGTAGTGGTGCAGAGGAGGAGGGTAGTGTTACAGAGGAGGACGGTAATGGTGCAGAGGAGGAGGAGGGTAGTGGTTCAGAGGAGGAGGGTAGTGGTGCAGAGGAGGAGGAGGGTAGTGGTGCAGAGGAGGAGGGTTGTGGTGCAGAGGAGGAGGAGGGTAGTGGTGCAGAGGAGGAGGAGGGTAGTGGTGCAGAGAAGAAGGGCAGTGGTGCAGATGAGGAGGAGGGTAGTGGTGCAGAGGAGGAGGAGGGTAGTGGTGCAGAGGAGAAGGAGGGTAGTGGTGCAGAGGAGTAGGGTAGTGGTGCAGAGGAGGTGGGTAGTGATGCAGAGGATTAGGGAAGTGATGCAGAGGAGGACGACGGTAGTGCTGCAGAGGAGGAGGAGGGTAGTGTTGCAGAGGAGAAGGAGAAGGAGGGTAGTGATGCACAGAGGTAGGAGGAGGGTAGTGTTGCAGAGGAGGAGGGTAGTGGTGCAGAGGAGGAGGGTTGTGGTGCAGAGGAGGAGGGTAATGGTGCAGAGGAGGAGGGTAATGGTGCAGAGGAGGAGGAGAGAAGTGAAGCAAAGGAGGAGGAGGGGAGTGATGCAGAGGAGAAGGAGAAGGAGGGTAGTGCTGCAGAGGAGGAGGGTATTGGTGCAGAGGAGGAGGAGGGTAGTGGTGCAGAGGAGGAGGGTAGTGGTGCAGAGGAGGAGGAGGGTAGTGATGCAGAGGAGGAGGAGAGTAGTGATGCAGAGGAGGAGGAGGGTAGTGTTACAGAGGAGAAGGAGAAGGAGGGTAGTGTTGCAGAGGAGGAGGGTTGTGGTGCAGAGGAGAAGGGTAGTGGTGCAGAGGAGGAGGGTAGTGATGCAGAGGAGTAGGGAAGTGATGCAGAGGGGGAGGAGGGTAGTGGTGCAGAGGAGGAGTAGGGTAGTGGTGCAGAGAAGGAAGAGGGTAGTGGTGCAGAGGAGGAGGAGGTAGTGGTGGAGAGTAGGAGGAGGGTAGTGTTGCTGAGGAGGAGGAGGGTAGTGGTGCAGAGAAGGAGGGTAGTGATGCAGAGAAGGAGGGTAGTGGTGCAGAGGAGAAGGAGGGTAGTGGTGCATAGTATTAGGGTAGTGGTGCAGAGGAGGAGGAGGGTAGTGGTGCAGAGAAGGAGGAGGGTAGTGGTGCGGAGGAGGAGGAGGGTAGTTCTGCAGAGGAGGAGGAGGGTAGTGCTGCAGAGGAGAAGGAGGGTAGTGGTGCAGAGAACGACGAGGGTAGTGCTGCAGAGGAGGAGGAGGTAGTGGTGCAGAGGAGGAGGGCAGTGGTGCAGAGGAGGAGGACGGTAGTGGTGCAGAGAAGGAGGAGGGTAGTGTTGCAGAGGAGGAGGGTAATGGTTCAGAGAAGGAGGGTAATGATGTAGAGGAGGAGGAGGAGGGTAGTGGTGCAGAGGAGGAGGGTAGTGGTGTAGAGGAGGTGGGTAGTGGTGCAGAGGAGGAGGTGGGTAGTGGTGCAGAGGAGGAGGATAGTGGTGCAGAGGAGCAGGAGGGTAGTGGTGCAGAGGAGGAGGAGGGTAGTGGTGCAGAGAAGAAGGGCAGTGGTGCAGAGGAGGAGGAGGGTAGTGGTGCAGAGGAGGAGGGTAGTGACGCAGAGGAGGAGGAGGGTAGTTGTACAGAGAAGGAGGAGGGTAGTGGTGCAGAGGATGAGGGCAGTGGTGCAGAGGAGAAGGGCAGTGGTGCAGAGGAGGAGGAGGGTAGTGGTGCAGAGGAGGAGGAGGGTAGTGATGCAGCAGAGGAGGGTAGTAGTGCAGAGGAGAAGGGCAGTGGTGCAGAGGAGGAGGAGGGTAGTGGTGCAGAGGAAGAGGAGGGTAGTGATGCAGAGGAGAAGGAGGGTAGTGGTGCAGAGGAGGAGGAGGGTAGTGATGCAGAGGAGGAGGGTAGTGATGCAGAGGAGGATTAGGGTAGTGGTGCAGAGGAGAAAGGCAGTGGTGCAGAGGAGGAGGAGGGTAGTGGTGCAGAGGAGGAGGGTAGTGATGCAGAGGAGGAGGAGGGTAGTGATGCAGAGGAGGTGGGTAGTGGTGCAGAGGAGGAGGAGGGTAGTGGTGCAGCGGAGGAGGATAGTGGTGCAGAGGAGGAGGAGGGTAGTGGTTCAGAGGAGGAGGAGGGTAGTGGTGCAGAGAAGAAGGGCAGTGGTGCAGAGGAGGAGGAGGGTAGTGGTGCAGAGGAGGAGGGTAGTGACGCAGAGGAGGAGGAGAGTAGTTGTACAGAAAAGGAGGAGGGTAGTGGTGCAGAGGATGAGGGCAGTGGTGCAGAGGAGAAGGGCAGTGGTGCAGAGGAGGAGGAGGGTAGTGGTGCAGAGGAGGAGGAGGGTAGTGATGCAGCAGAGGAGGGTAGTAGTGCAGAGGAGAAGGGCAGTGGTGCAGAGGAGGAGGAGGGTAGTGGTGCAGAGGAAGAGGAGGGTAGTGATGCAGAGGAGAAGGAGGGTAGTGGTGCAGAGGAGGAGGAGGGTAGTGATGCAGAGGAGGAGGGTAGTGATGCAGAGGAGGATTAGGGTAGTGGTGCAGAGGAGAAAGGCAGTGGTGCAGAGGAGGAGGAGGGTAGTGGTGCAGAGGAGGAGGGTAGTGATGCAGAGGAGGAGGAGGGTAGTGATGCAGAGGAGGAGGAGGGTAGTGATGCAGAAGAGGATGAGGAGGGTAGTGGTGCAGAGCAGGAGGAGGGTAGTGGTGCAGAGGAGGAGGGAAGTGGTGCAGAGGAGGAGGATAGTGGTGCAGAGAAAGAGAAGGGTTGTGATGCAGAGGAGGAAGAAGGTAGTGATGCAGAGGAGGGTAATGGTGCAGAGGAGGAGGGTAGTGGTGCAGAGGAGGAGGAGGGTAGTGTTGCAGAGGAGGAGGAGGGGAGTGATGCAGAGGAGAAGGAGAGTAGTGCTGCTGAGGAGGAGGAGGGTAGTGGTGCAGAAGAGGAGGAGGTAGTGGTGCAGAGGAGTAGGGTAGTGGTGCAGAGGAAGAGGAGGGTAGAGATGCAGAGGAGGAGGTTAGTGGTGCAGAGGAAGAGGAGGGTAATGGTGCAGAGGAGGAGGAGGGTAGTGGTGCAGAGGAAGAGGATAGTGGTGCAGAGAAGGATGGTAGTGGTGCAGAGGAGGAGGGTAGTGGTGCAGAGAAGGAGGGTAATGGTGCAGAGGAGAAGGAGGGTAGTGGTGCATATTATTAGGGTTGTGGTGCAGAGGAGGAGGGTAGTGGTGCAGAGAAGGAGGAGGGTAGTGGTGCGGAGGAGGAGGAGGGTAGTTGTGTAGAGGAGGAGGATTGTAGTGCTGCAGAGGAGGAGGAGGGAAGTGGTGCAGAGAAGGAGGAGGGTAGTGCTGCAGAGGAGGAGGAGGTAGTGGTGCAGAGGAGGAGGGCAGTAGTGCAGAGGAGGAGGAGGGTAGTGGTGCAGAGGAGGAGGAGGGTAGTGTTGCAGAGGAGGAGGGTAGTGGTGCAGAGGAGGAGGGTAGTGTTACAGAGGAGGACGGTAATGGTGCAGAGGAGGAGGAGGGTAGTGGTTCAGAGGAGGAGGGTAGTGGTGCAGAGGAGGAGGAGGGTAGTGGTGCAGAGGAGGAGGGTTGTGGTGCAGAGGAGGAGGAGGGTAGTGGTGCAGAGGAGGAGGAGGGTAGTGGTGCAGAGAAGAAGGGCAGTGGTGCAGATGAGGAGGAGGGTAGTGGTGCAGAGGAGGAGGAGGGTAGTGGTGCAGAGGAGAAGGAGGGTAGTGGTGCAGAGGAGTAGGGTAGTGGTGCAGAGGAGGTGGGTAGTGATGCAGAGGATTAGGGAAGTGATGCAGAGGAGGACGACGGTAGTGCTGCAGAGGAGGAGGAGGGTAGTGTTGCAGAGGAGAAGGAGAAGGAGGGTAGTGATGCACAGAGGTAGGAGGAGGGTAGTGTTGCAGAGGAGGAGGGTAGTGGTGCAGAGGAGGAGGGTTGTGGTGCAGAGGAGGAGGGTAATGGTGCAGAGGAGGAGGGTAATGGTGCAGAGGAGGAGGAGAGAAGTGATGCAGAGGAGGAGGAGGGGAGTGATGCAGAGGAGAAGGAGAAGGAGGGTAGTGCTGCAGAGGAGGAGGGTATTGGTGCAGAGGAGGAGGAGGGTAGTGGTGCAGAAGAGGAGGGTAGTGGTGCAGAGGAGGAGGAGGGTAGTGATGCAGAGGAGGAGGAGAGTAGTGATGCAGAGGAGGAGGAGGGTAGTGTTGCAGAGGAGAAGGAGAAGGAGGGTAGTGTTGCAGAGGAGGAGGGTTGTGGTGCAGAGGAGAAGGGTAGTGGTGCAGAGGAGGAGGGTAGTGATGCAGAGGAGTAGGGAAGTGATGCAGAGGGGGAGGAGGGTAGTGGTGCAGAGGAGGAGTAGGGTAGTGGTGCAGAGAAGGAGGAGGGTAGTGGTGTAGAGGAGGAGGAGGTAGTGGTGCAGAGTAGGAGGAGGGTAGTGTTGCTGAGGAGGAGGAGGGTAGTGGTGCAGAGAAGGAGGGTAGTGATGCAGAGAAGGAGGGTAGTGGTGCAGAGGAGAAGGAGGGTAGTGGTGCATAGTATTAGGGTAGTGGTGCAGAGGAGGAGGAGGGTAGTGGTGCAGAGAAGGAGGAGGGTAGTGGTGCGGAGGAGGAGGAGGGTAGTTCTGCAGAGGAGGAGGAGGGTAGTGCTGCAGAGGAGAAGGAGGGTAGTGGTGCAGAGAACGACGAGGGTAGTGCTGCAGAGGAGGAGGAGGTAGTGGTGCAGAGGAGGAGGGCAGTGGTGCAGAGGAGGAGGAGGGTAGTGGTGCAGAGGAGGAGGAGGGTAGTGTTGCAGAGGAGGAGGGTAGTGGTGCAGAGGAGGAGGGTAGTGTTACAGAGGAGGACGGTAATGGTGCAGAGGAGGAGGAGGGTAGTGGTTCAGAGGAGGAGGGTAGTGGTGCAGAGGAGGAGGAGGGTAGTGGTGCAGAGGAGGAGGGTTGTGGTGCAGAGGAGGAGGAGGGTAGTGGTGCAGAGGAGGAGGAGGGTAGTGGTGCAGAGAAGAAGGGCAGTGGTGCAGATGAGGAGGAGGGTAGTGGTGCAGAGGAGGAGGAGGGTAGTGGTGCAGAGGAGAAGGAGGGTAGTGGTGCAGAGGAGTAGGGTAGTGGTGCAGAGGAGGTGGGTAGTGATGCAGAGGATTAGGGAAGTGATGCAGAGGAGGACGACGGTAGTGCTGCAGAGGAGGAGGAGGGTAGTGTTGCAGAGGAGAAGGAGAAGGAGGGTAGTGATGCACAGAGGTAGGAGGAGGGTAGTGTTGCAGAGGAGGAGGGTAGTGGTGCAGAGGAGGAGGGTTGTGGTGCAGAGGAGGAGGGTATTGGTGCAGAGGAGGAGGGTAATGGTGCAGAGGAGGAGGAGAGAAGTGATGCAGAGGAGGAGGAGGGGAGTGATGCAGAGGAGAAGGAGAAGGTGGGTAGTGCTGCAGAGGAGGAGGGTATTGGTGCAGAGGAGGAGGAGGGTAGTGGTGCAGAGGAGGAGGGTAGTGGTGCAGAGGAGGAGGAGGGTAGTGATGCAGAGGAGGAGGAGAGTAGTGATGCAGAGGAGGAGGAGGGTAGTGTTGCAGAGGAGAAGGAGAAGGAGGGTAGTGTTGCAGAGGAGGAGGGTTGTGGTGCAGAGGAGAAGGGTAGTGGTGCAGAGGAGGAGGGTAGTGATGCAGAGGAGTAGGGAAGTGATGCAGAGGGGGAGGAGGGTAGTGGTGCAGAGGAGGAGTAGGGTAGTGGTGCAGAGAAGGAGGAGGGTAGTGGTGTAGAGGAGGAGGAGGTAGTGGTGCAGAGTAGGAGGAGGGTAGTGTTGCTGAGGAGGAGGAGGGTAGTGGTGCAGAGAAGGAGGGTAGTGATGCAGAGAAGGAGGGTAGTGGTGCAGAGGAGAAGGAGGGTAGTGGTGCATAGTATTAGGGTAGTGGTGCAGAGGAGGAGGAGGGTAGTGGTGCAGAGAAGGAGGAGGGTAGTGGTGCGGAGGAGGAGGAGGGTAGTTCTGCAGAGGAGGAGGAGGGTAGTGCTGCAGAGGAGAAGGAGGGTAGTGGTGCAGAGAACGACGAGGGTAGTGCTGCAGAGGAGGAGGAGGTAGTGGTGCAGAGGAGGAGGGCAGTGGTGCAGAGGAGGAGGAGGGTAGTGGTGCAGAGGAGGAGGAGGGTAGTGGTGCAGAGAAGAAGGGCAGTGGTGCAGAGGAGGAGGAGGGTAGTGGTGCAGAGGAGGAGGGTAGTGACGCAGAGGAGGAGGAGGGTAGTTGTACAGAGAAGGAGGAGGGTAGTGGTGCAGAGGATGAGGGCAGTGGTGCAGAGGAGAAGGGCAGTGGTGCAGAGGAGGAGGAGGGTAGTGGTGCAGAGGAGGAGGAGGGTAGTGATGCAGCAGAGGAGGGTAGTAGTGCAGAGGAGAAGGACAGTGGTGCAGAGGAGGAGGAGGGTAGTGGTGCAGAGGAGGAGGGTAGTGATGCAGAGGAGGAGGAGGGTAGTGATGCAGAGGAGGAGGAGGGTAGTGATGCAGAAGAGGATGAGGAGGGTAGTGGTGCAGAGCAGGAGGAGGGTAGTGGTGCAGAGGAGGAGGGAAGTGGTGCAGAGGAGGAGGATAGTGGTGCAGAGGAAGAGGAGGGTTGTGATGCAGAGGAGGAAGAAGGTAGTGATGCAGAGGAGGGTAATGGTGCAGAGGAGGAGGGTAGTGGTGCAGAGGAGGAGGAGGGTAGTGTTGCAGAGGAGGAGGAGGGGAGTGATGCAGAGGAGAAGGAGAGTAGTGCTGCTGAGGAGGAGGAGGGTAGTGGTGCAGAAGAGGAGGAGGTAGTGGTGTAGAGGAGTAGGGTAGTGGTGCAGAGGAAGAGGAGGGTAGAGATGCAGAGGAGGAGGTTAGTGGTGCAGAGGAAGAGGAGGGTAATGGTGCAGAGGAGGAGGAGGGTAGTGGTGCAGAGGAGGAGGATAGTGGTGCAGAGAAGGATGGTAGTGGTGCAGAGGAGGAGGGTAGTGGTGCAGAGAAGGAGGGTAATGGTGCAGAGGAGAAGGAGGGTAGTGGTGCATATTATTAGGGTTGTGGTGCAGAGGAGGAGGAGGGTAGTGGTGCAGACAAGGAGGAGAGTAGGGGTGCGGAGGAGGAGGAGGGTAGTTGTGTAGAGGAGGAG
>NC_091195.1:35570207-35677707 GCF_040958095.1 Procambarus clarkii
TGGTGTTTAAGGTGACCAGTAACACCCTCAGTGGACTGGTGTATTCAGTGGTAGCCTTGGCAAGGTCACACTCAAAGATCAGGAATCAGGCAGGTACTTATTGTTATCACTCTATGCTTACAGGTATAGTATAGCCACAAGATCAATGGAGGGGATGATAAAAACACAAAGAGAGTTTTGTATTTTACTTAAAATGTATGAAAGATGTCACAAGGCCACACAATAATCATAAATCAACTGATCCTGACTCGGCCGGTAATTCCCACGGATATTATGCGATCACTAGAGGGCAACACTCTCCCCCCTCCTCATCAAGTGTCAAGAACAGCTGATCGCAATGGACTCTCCGCGCGAAATTTGCTTGTTTGCTAGATTCACGCGCGCGGTTTCTTTAAATTCTCCAATACTACTAGAAACTCGCACACTCTATATTGGCACAAATAAACCGAATTACTTAGTTACACTGTACTCAGGCTCAAACAGTCTTTTCTACAATCAATTCTACAATGATTCACTGTAATGGTCTTACACTGTTATTTATCCAACAATATATTATGAAATACTAACACGGGAGTTTTCAGTACTTTCTCTCGTCGGCGATAACGCAATAATTCACTGTACTCACAAATGATTATTCACTGAATGGACATAGACATATATATGGTATATAAATCAATCATCAATACATGGAAAATAAATAGTTTCTGGGCACATAGCCTAACCTCCAAATACTGGCATAATATTATATATAATTCACCACTATATGTTCATATCAAAATCTATAGAAAGATATACACAACACAGTAAATTTATCACTGGTTCCTGGTGCCTGTACACACCAATAATCAACATGAATATTACAAGTACTCTTGATAGTACTGTCTAGCACACTGGTGCTTTACCGTGACATAGGTGAGACTTGCTCACGACATATAAAATCTTCGGGCTAGATAATATAGCCAAATAACACAGCTAACTAAAGGGGAATGGGGAGGGAACTAGAACCACCTACTTCACCCTATCCTCCGATGAGAGTCGAGATGTAGCTCCTGGTCCTCGTGTCGGGAACGCCCCCACACTACACGTCGTCGTGTCCTACCAGAGCCTCTCGTCGTCCCACCGTTTAGCGCGTCGTCTCCGTGCCTCCTCACTGCAGGTCCGTCCTCCTCCTTGACTTCTTGAAGGTTGGAGTCGGTCTCCTGGCCGTCGTCTTCTCCCAGCAACGGCTGTCGCCTACGTCTCAGCTACAGTCGTTCGGTTTCCCCAAATAGTCCTCTCTTCCTCAGCTACCCAGTGGCTCTGTCTGCCACTACGCTGTCACGAACTGGTGAATTGCCATAGACGCCACATACGTCACTGCACGGCTTCACTGCTACTGGCACAGTACCTGACTGGAGCACTTCTTGCTCAAATAACCGTCAATTCCCTCTTCTGGTTCAACACATGAACTAGGGAAGACTTCTCAGAGTACTGGCGGACTTCAGGTGACGCGTAAATCCACGGTAGTGGGAAACAGCTGTCCGACAGACAGGACCACTCGTCCGTCGCACGTCCGACCTCTATGACGTGTCGTGTCTGACTGCTGGCGCCAGCCCGGCGCGCTGGCCGGACCCCCTTCCTTCGTGACGTCACTTTTACTATGGGAGGTTTTCATTGGCTCCCGGTGCCACATTGCTGTCGGTGACCAATCCGGTGCCACTGACGTCACACGGTTTTGGCGGGAGATCAGGGAAGCCAGCGCCATCTTGGCTCCCTAAAGGGCCTAAACCACAGGCCAAAATATCACTATTTCACAAATTTCTCGGCTCTCCGAGAACACTTCACTCTCTCCCATGTATCAAATTGTAGCCTGCAACGTAGAGAACGCTTGGGAAAAGTAGACATGACTCTTACTGCAGGCGTGGGAGAATTATAAGGGGGGGAACTCCGTCACATACCCCTCCCCTTAAAATAAGAGTCATGTCTCGTTAGTGTTTGCGGGATAGGGCGTCCGCTACTACGTCGTCCTTCCCTTTGATGTGCTTGACCTTTATCCTTGTCAGACTCTCAGTGCTGGTGAGACTGGTGCCGTCCGCCCTGGACCACTTACTTTCCTCCTCCGGGAGTTCTCGGTCCCTCGGTACACTCAGACCCGTCTTACGCTGGGTTTCTTGGGACATCGTTCCTTCCTGCTTGTCGGCTCTTCCTTCCACAATGAAAAAAGGTTTCAGGCGGTCCATGCGACACACCTGTTTCTTCCGGGGTCCATCCGGCTTCCCAATCTCGTATGACACTGGACCCAACCGTCGCAGCACTCGGTATGGTCTCTTGAACCGCGACCTGGTCATTCTACCTTTACCTGGCAGCACAACTATTACTTGTGATCCGGCCCGAAAATCCCTCTGCGCAGCTCTCCTGTCGAACCACTTCGACATCTTACGTTGCGCCTTCTTCAGGAGCTTCCTAGCCAGTTTCTTCGCTCTAGTGAGACGTTCTTTGAACTTCTGGACATATTTATTCACCGTTCCCACGGTCGCTCCTGGTGTCCATCGTTCCTTCATCATGAATAGCATGGCATATATAATATATATAAATGGAAAGTAAGCCTTCTCAGGACCCACACGTCCTCCTCCGGCCTTACTAACCAATTCGGGGAACTCCTGCTGTAACTCTCCGAGACGAGTGCGGCTTACCCCTGGAGAACTGGTGAGTGTCACCTGCAACTCACCATTCGGGCTACTCTCGCCCTCCACTCGTTCTCTGGGTCCTACGCAGAGGTGATCTGTTCCCAGGCTGTCAGTCGACTCCTCAGCCCCATCAGATCCACAACCTCCTGGTTCTTCGCGTTGTCTCGGTGTCACAGTACAAACTGGTATCGCCACCGGTGCGATTCCCTTCTCGTCCCCACAGGCGTTCAAATCTTCGCCTGTCTCCTCGTGTTGTTCTGGGCACTCTTCGCCTTTCACGAGATGCGGGAGGACATATCCTCCACACGCGTCATTCCCCAAGATGACCTGCGCCTCCATCTTGGGCATTGATGTACAGACTCCCACCACTAGGGTCTGGCAGCCATAATCGGAATTTAAAGTTACCTGGTGTAGGGGCATCCTCACTGGGCCTCCCACAGTGGCCACACTAGCCACCCCCACACTGGTACTTTCGTAACCCTCGGGGAACAGGGTTTCACTTACCAGGGTAAAGTCAGCCCCGGTGTCTCTTAGCATCTTCACTGGGATGGGGTCTGCGACCCCCATCCTTACGGTTCCTTGACACATGAATGGGTGAACTTTCTTCTCCCCATTCAGCACGGGTTCATCCCGCACTCCCTCGGCCCTCTGGTCCTCGAACATCACTAAAGCAACGTGTCCCCGCTGCTTCGGGCGTCTGCACTCCCGCGCGACGTGTCCGGGTATCCCGCAGTTGTAGCAGCGGCCCCTCGGCGGAGACCATCCGCCACCGCTCGCCTTAGCACTGCCTCCAGAGACCGTCACACCCTGTGTCTTTCCCGCCTCACTTGTCGTTTCTTTCCCTGCAGTAACAGTTCCCGAGCTCTCAGCTTGGTTCTCCTCTATCGGCACTACAGCACCTTTTGATCCTCGGGTGTTCCAACTTGAGAAATGGGACTTGGGAGAACTCGTTCCTGTCCTCCATCCATCCGTCCTTCTATAACTCCTATCGTTTCCGACGTATGCGGGTGGTCGGTTCTGTCCCTCTCGGCGTGGGCGTAGGGCTTCTTCTAACATGTCGGCCCGGTCGGCTGCGGCCCTCAGGTTCTTTATGTCCGCCTCCTTTATCCTCATCCTGATCTCAGGAGAGAGCACGGACATAAACTTTTCCATGACCATTAGTTCCTTGATTTCTTCGGCCGACCCCGCTTCTTCAGAGTCCATCCACTTAAGGAACTTTCTTTCCATGTCCCTCGCCGTCTCCGCATACGATTTTCCTGGTGACCGGGTACATTCTCTAAACCTCTTCCGGTAACACTCTGGCGTGAGTTTAAAGGAACGGAGCACAGCTCGTTTTACCGCATCGTAGTTAGTGCATTCTTGGAAGTCGAGCATAGTGAAGGCTTGGCGAGCTTCCCCTGTGAGCCTCCCTTGGACCAACTCCGCCCACTCCGCCCTCGGCCACCTCTTCATAGCAGCAACTCTCTCAAAGTGATCGAAGAAACTTTCGGCTTCACTAGGCACAAAGACCGGCAGGTCTCGTTCCCTCACTCGTCGGTCTTCCTGTGGCGGGGCAGGGGCACCTAGTCCCAGTTCAGCTCGCTTCAGCTCCACCTCCTGGTTGGCTTCTATTTCCATTTGTCTCAGCCTAACTTCTTGCTCTCGTTCTTCCCTGCGTAGCTGTGCTTCTCGTTCTTGCTCTTCCCGGCGCAGCTGTGCTTCTCGCTCTTGCTCTTCCCGGCGCAGCTGTGCTTCTCGCTCTTGCTCTTCCCGGCGCAGCTGTGCTTCTCGTTCCTCACGCTTCGTCTGTGCTTCTCGCTCCTGTTCTTCCCGGCGCAGCTGTGCTTCTCGCTCCTGTTCTTCCCGGCGCAGCTGTGCTTCTCGCTCCTCACGCTTCATCTGTGCTTCTCGCTCTTCTTTGCGCTGCTGTGCCTCTTCTCTCCTCAGCTGCGCTTCTGCTTCTCGCTCTTCTTTGCGCTGCTGTGCTTCTTCTCTCCTCAGCTGCGCTTCTGCTTCTCGCTCTTCTTTGCGCTGCTGTGCTTCTAGCTGCAGCTTCATTATTTCCAGCTTAATGCTGTGCCTGCTGCCGCTGGATCCCCTGCTGCTTCCACCAATACTCAGGTGTTCACCCTCACTGGCAGGTGTTTGGGGCCGTTCCTCCCCCAAAGCTTCGTCTCGAGCCTTTAGCTGAGCCATTATCTCTAGTCTTCTTTCACCAACTCGGGCAGATTTCAGCTTTATTCCAAAATGATCCGCTATAGCCTGTAACTGTGCCTTGGTGCACTCTTCCAGCACCTGTTCGTCTCTAGAGTCAATAAACCTCGCTACTTTATCATCCTCCATCTTGTGCTACGAGTGATAACCTTCACCTGATCTCTAACACCACTGCCAAGTACCACTGCAACCTTTACTCCGATCTATATCCTGGCAAGGTCGCCAATGTTGGGGGGTTTCACCTCTCTATTATTCTCTACCCTTACTCTGGGGTGAGCAATAGTTACGCTCAAGGTAACTCACCGTAGCCCTGCGGGTCTTCCCTCGATCCTCACGGCGCCACTGCACGCCAGGAGAGTCTCCCAGTCAATCTTAACGGCCTCTTATTAAGAAAGAGTGAGAACACGACTCGTTCACCTCGACTGTCGTGTGCCCTCCCCAACAATAGGGCTCTACGGTTAAACACAAGATCGCCAACTGGTGTTTAAGGTGGCCAGTAACACCCTCAGTGGACTGGTGTATTCAGTGGTAGCCTTGGCAAGGTCACACTCAAAGATCAGGAATCAGGCAGGTACTTATTGTTATCACTCTATGCTTACAGGTATAGTATAGCCACAAGATCAATGGAGGGGATGATAAAAACACAAAGAGAGTTTTGTATTTTACTTAAAATGTATGAAAGATGTCACAAGGCCACACAATAATCATAAATCAACTGATCCTGACTCGGCCGGTAATTCCCACGGATATTATGCGATCACTAGAGGGCAACACTCTCCCCCCTCCTCATCAAGTGTCAAGAACAGCTGATCGCAATGGACTCTCCGCGCGAAATTTGCTTGTTTGCTAGATTCACGCGCGCGGTTTCTTTAAATTCTCCAATACTACTAGAAACTCGCACACTCTATATTGGCACAAATAAACCGAATTACTTAGTTACACTGTACTCAGGCTCAAACAGTCTTTTCTACAATCAATTCTACAATGATTCACTGTAATGGTCTTACACTGTTATTTATCCAACAATATATTATGAAATACTAACACGGGAGTTTTCAGTACTTTCTCTCGTCGGCGATAACGCAATAATTCACTGTACTCACAAATGATTATTCACTGAATGGACATAGACATATATATGGTATATAAATCAATCATCAATACATGGAAAATAAATAGTTTCTGGGCACATAGCCTAACCTCCAAATACTGGCATAATATTATATATAATTCACCACTATATGTTCATATCAAAATCTATAGAAAGATATACACAACACAGTAAATTTATCACTGGTTCCTGGTGCCTGTACACACCAATAATCAACATGAATATTACAAGTACTCTTGATAGTACTGTCTAGCACACTGGTGCTTTACCGTGACATAGGTGAGACTTGCTCACGACATATAAAATCTTCGGGCTAGATAATATAGCCAAATAACACAGCTAACTAAAGGGGAATGGGGAGGGAACTAGAACCACCTACTTCACCCTATCCTCCGATGAGAGTCGAGATGTAGCTCCTGGTCCTCGTGTCGGGAACGCCCCCACACTACACGTCGTCGTGTCCTACCAGAGCCTCTCGTCGTCCCACCGTTTAGCGCGTCGTCTCCGTGCCTCCTCACTGCAGGTCCGTCCTCCTCCTTGACTTCTTGAAGGTTGGAGTCGGTCTCCTGGCCGTCGTCTTCTCCCAGCAACGGCTGTCGCCTACGTCTCAGCTACAGTCGTTCGGTTTCCCCAAATAGTCCTCTCTTCCTCAGCTACCCAGTGGCTCTGTCTGCCACTACGCTGTCACGAACTGGTGAATTGCCATAGACGCCACATACGTCACTGCACGGCTTCACTGCTACTGGCACAGTACCTGACTGGAGCACTTCTTGCTCAAATAACCGTCAATTCCCTCTTCTGGTTCAACACATGAACTAGGGAAGACTTCTCAGAGTACTGGCGGACTTCAGGTGACGCGTAAATCCACGGTAGTGGGAAACAGCTGTCCGACAGACAGGACCACTCGTCCGTCGCACGTCCGACCTCTATGACGTGTCGTGTCTGACTGCTGGCGCCAGCCCGGCGCGCTGGCCGGACCCCCTTCCTTCGTGACGTCACTTTTACTATGGGAGGTTTTCATTGGCTCCCGGTGCCACATTGCTGTCGGTGACCAATCCGGTGCCACTGACGTCACACGGTTTTGGCGGGAGATCAGGGAAGCCAGCGCCATCTTGGCTCCCTAAAGGGCCTAAACCACAGGCCAAAATATCACTATTTCACAAATTTCTCGGCTCTCCGAGAACACTTCACTCTCTCCCATGTATCAAATTGTAGCCTGCAACGTAGAGAACGCTTGGGAAAAGTAGACATGACTCTTACTGCAGGCGTGGGAGAATTATAAGGGGGGGAACTCCGTCACAATATATATGTCGTACCTAGTAGCCAGAACGCACTTCTCAGCCTACTATGCAAGGCCCGATTTGCCTAATAAGCCAAGTTTTCCTGAATTAATATATTTTCTTTAATTTTTTTCTTATGAAATGATAAAGCTACCCATTTCATTATGTATGAGGTCAATTTTTTTATTGGAGTTAAAATTAACGTAGATATATGACCGAACCTAACCAACCCTACCTAACCTAACCTAACCTATCTTTATAGGTTAGGTTTGGTTAGGTAGCCGAAAAAGTTAGGTTAGGTTAGGTTAGGTAGGTTAGGTAGTTGAAAAACAATTAATTCATGAAAACTTGGCTTATTAGGCAAAACGGGCCTTGAATAGTAGGCTGAGAAGTGCGTTCTGGCTACTAGGTACGACATTATATATATATATATATATATATATATATATATATATATATATATATATATATATATATATATATATATATATATATATATGCATATATATATATATATATATATATATATATATATATATATATATATATATATATATATATATATATATATATATATATATATATGTCGTACCTAGTAGCCAGAACGCACTTCTCAGCCTACTATGCAAGGCCCGATTTGCCTAATAAGCCAAGTTTTCATGAAATAATTGTTTTTCGACTACCTAACCTACCTAACCTAACCTAACCTAACTTTTTCGGCTACCTAACCTAACCTAACCTATAAAGATAGGTTAGGTTAGGTTAGGTAGGGTTGGTTAGGTTCGGTCATATATCTACGTTAATTTTAACTCCAATAAAAAAAAATTTACCTCATACATAATGAAATGGGTAGCTTTATCATTTTATAAGAAAAAATTAGAGAAAATATATTAATTCAGGAAAACTTGGCTTATTAGGCAAATCGGGCCATGCATAGTAGGCTGAGAAGTGCGTTCTGGCTACTAGGTACGACATATATATATATATATATATATATATATATATATATATATATATATATATATATATATATATATATATATATATATATATGTCGTACCTAGTAGCCAGAACTCACTTTTTGGCCTACTATTCAAGGCCCGATTTGCCTAATAAGCCAAGTTTTCCTGAATTAATATATTTTTTATAATTTTTTTCTTATGAAATGATAAAGCTACCCATTTCATTATGTATGAGGTCAATTTTTTTTTATTGGAGTTAAAATTAACGTAAATATATGACCGAACCTAACCAACCCTACCTAACCTAACCTAACCTATCTTTATAGGTTAGGTTTGGTTAGGTAGCCGAAAAAGTTAGGTTAGGTTAGGTTAGGTAGGTTAGGTAGTCGAAAAACAATTAATTCATGAAAACTTGGCTTATTAGGCAAATCGGGCCTTGCATAGTAGGCTGAGAAGTGCGTTCTGGCTACTAGGTACGACATATATATATATATATATATATATATATATATATATATATATATATATATATATATATATTTTAAACCTAGAAGGGGAAATATATATAAATATATATATATATATATATATATATATATATATATATATATAAATATATATATATATAAATATTTATATATAAATATATATATATAAATATATATATAAATATATATATATAAATATATATATATAAATATATATATATATAAATATATATATATATATATATATATATATATATATATATATATATATATATATATATATATATATATATATATATAAATATGCGAACAAGCCTGAATGGTCCCCAGGACTATATGCGAATGAAAACTCACACCCCAGAAGTGACTCGAACCCATACTCCCAGGAGCAACGCAACTGGTAACTACAGGGCGCCTTAATCCACTTGACCATCACGGCCGTCAAAAGGAAGTGATAGCCGAGGCTATTTGAGCCACTTCCCTGACGACAACTCGGATGGTAATCTTGGGCATAGCATTTCACCAAATCACCTCATTCTTTGGGGCACACGTGAGGAACACAAATGCGAACAAGCCTGAATGGTCCCCAGGACAATATGCGAATGAAAACTCACACCCCAGAAGTGACTCGAACCCATACTCCCAGGAGCAACGCAACTGGTAACTACAGGGCACCTTAATCCACTTGACCATCACGGCCGTCAAAAGGAAGTGATAGCCGAGGCTATTTGAGCCACTTCCCCGACGGCAACTCGGATGGTAATCTTGGGCATAGCATTTCACCAAATCACCTCATTCTTTGGGGCACACGTGAGGAACACAAATGCGAACAAGCCTGAATGGTCCCCAGGACTATATGCGAATGAAAACTCACATCCCAGAAGTGACTCGAACCCATACTCCCAGGAGCAACGCAACTGGTAACTACAGGGCGCCTTATTGCACTTGACCATCACGGCCGTCAAAAGGAAGTGATAGCCGAGGCTATTTGAGCCATTTCCCCGACGGCAACTCGGATGGTAATCTTGGGCATAGCATTTCACCAAATCACCTCATTCTTTGGGGCACACGTGAGGAACACAAATGCGAACAAGCTTGAATGGTCCCCAGGACTATATGCGAATGAAAACTCACACCCCATCTCATTTGGACTGTTTGCAGTCATTTGGAAAAGTCGGTCGAGGATGAGAGTTGACAAGAGTGTCCCACTGACCGGCTCCTTCCACGAATTTGGGATCATGAATCCCAATGGAGTCTCTAAGGTATTCCGGTAGTATTTTCTTAACTAATTCACCTGTTGCACTGGTCGAGGATAAGAATGCCGGCAATGCTAAATGTGTCGCTTTGCGAATACCTACCCCCCCGAGTCTAACTGGGAGCGTTACTTGGTCCCATTGGTCATCTTGCAGGGAGAGGTTTAACACTTTCACGGTTATTGACCTTAGGAGTGCGTCATATTCTGTTAATTTTGAGCTGTCGAAGGAGGAAGCACACCCTAGGAAATAGGTCAGTCTGGACAAAGCCAGGCACCTTGTGAGTAGGTACAAAGCATCGTTGGGGTCCAAAGCCCCTATTCTTCCCTCCATCCTCCTCAGGTCGTTCAGCTTTTCTTCGAGGACTACCTCAATGGCGCTCGAGCCCAGAGGTGCCCGTAGCAGCACACGGTCGGTGGGAGCGATCACTTGGGCTCCTGGCAATATGATTCGCACTGCATCTATGGTTGATTGGTTAGATGAGATGATTTCACAATTTAATGGGTTTAGGGTGAATCCTAACTCCTCTCCCTTAGATTTCACCAACTGTAGATCTTCTAGCAGGGACTCCTGTGTCCCTGCCAGGGTGCCATCGTCCGGGAACCAGATGTTGAGTTCGCTGGTCAACCTGCTTGTGACCTCTTTACCAGCCATGCAAAAAAGAAAAGGGGCAAGTGGGTCTCCCTGCTGGACACCTTCTGCAGAAACAACTTCATGTTCCCCAAACAGCAGCGTTGATTCCCTACTGTACCCTGCTGAGACGAAGGGGAGTAGAGAAGGAAAGCTTGTTCGAACTGCTTCCAGTGCCACATCCCTTTTTACCTGGTTGAAGGCATTTTTAAAGTCTAATTTAATTAATGCCTTATTTTCTGGGAGGTGCTTGATATAGGCTCGTGCTGCATGAGCTGCTGCTTCACAGCCATGGGGGACACCAAAACCTAGTTGATGGGGTCGAAGCATCGTCGCAGCATCTATGCTAATTTTTCTGACAGCTGCCCTAGCAACAAGGCCCCGAAGTGTGTTACCCACGGCAATGGGTCTGACTCCACCATCTTTCTTCTTGAGGGCACAAAGGGATGCTCCAAAGAAAAAGGGTTTAATTGTATCTGGGATCAACCCAGAGAGGCAGTCGTTGACAAACTTCGTGACCTCTGACAATAGTGTCTCGGCAACTTCTCCGAGAACTGGGTTTACCATCTCCTTGAGGTGCTGAGGTCTTACTCCAGTGTATCCCCCTGCCGAGCCTGGCGGAAATGACATGATGGCTTTGTATACCTCGGACGTTTGGAGGAATAGAGGTCCCATGTCTGGGACATTTGTGTCCCGAGCAGTGGGTTCCCACGGTACTCTAGGAGGGTGCTTCTCTCTCAGTGAGTTGGCGGTAGCGGTATTTCTAGGGGCGATTGTGTCTTCGCTGGTAAGTAACCTAATTGCTCCTACTGTGTTGCCCTCTTCAATTTTTTTGGTCACTTGTGTTCCAAATTTAAAATTGTCATTGGAACTCTTGGGTCTGCCACGACGGTTTTTGCGTTGAGGAGGGATGGGGATCAAGTTGTCAGCTCTGGGGAACATATTTATTGCCCTAGTGACTGATGAGGCTATAGTGACTTGCCTCCTCTTGCAGGTACGCCTAAGTAAATATTGCCAAACAGGAGCAAATTATGCCATGCTTTGATGGTGGCCGCAGCATTAAGATTTGCAGACCGTTCATTTACTTTCCTTAAAAGGTCTGTATATTTCCCTGCTGTAAATGGGCGCGCTGCTTTAGGAATGTGGGGAAGAGTTCTGGTGGTGGATGCTTTGATGGCCCCCAGGAGGTCATCTGATGACATGATATATATATATATATATTTATATATATATATATCGCCGGCACTCGGATTACTATCCGAGTGCCGGCGGTGGGGTGGTTCAAATAGCCTCGGCTATCACCTCATTTTGTCCGGTCGTGATGGTCAAGTGGATTAAGGCGTCTTGTACATACCAGTTGCGTTGCTCCTGGGAGTATGAGTTCGAGTCACTTCTGGGGTGTGAGTTTTCAGTTGCTTATTGTCCTGGGGACCATTCAGGCTTGTTCGCAATTGTGTTCCTCACGTGTGCCCCAAAGAATGAGGTGATTTGGTAAAATGCTATGCCCAAGATTACTATCCGAGTGCCGGCGGTGGGGTGGTTCAAATAGCCTTGGCTATCACCTCATTTTGTCCGGTCGTGATGGTCAAGTGGATTAAGGCGTCTTGTACATACCAGTTGCGTTGCTCCTGGGAGTATGGGTTCGAGTCACTTCTGGGGTGTGAGTTTTCAGTTGCATATTGTCCTAGGGACCATTCAGGCTTGTTCGCATTTGTGTTCCTCACGTGTGCCCCAAAGAATGAGGTGATTTGGTAAAATGCTATGCCCAAGATTACTATCCGAGTGCCGGCGGTGGGGTGGTTCAAATAGCCTCGGCTATCACCTCATTTTGTCCGGTCGTGATGGTCAAGTGGATTAAGGCGTCTTGTACATACCAGTTGCGTTGCTCCTGGGAGTATGGGTTTGAGTCACTTCTGGGGTGTGAGTTTTCAGTTGCATATTGTCCTGGGGACCATTCAGGCTTGTTCGCATTTGTGTTCCTCACGTGTGCCCCAAAGAATGAGGTGATTTGGTAAAATGCTATGCCCAAGATTACTATCCGAATGCCGGCGGTGGGGTAGTTCAAATAGCCTCGGCTATCACCTCATTTTGTCCGGTCGTGATGGTAAAGTGGATTAAGGCGTCTTGTACATACCAGTTGCGTTGCTCCTGGGAGTATGGGTTCGAGTCACTTCTGGGGTGTGAGTTTTCAGTTATATATATATATATATATATATATATATATATATATATATATATATATATATATATATATATATATATATATATATATGTATAGGGGACTATAATCTTTATTCCCTCAAAACTCCATATACATATATATTGAGCCCCGGTAGTACAGTCGGCTTCGTTCTCGACTCACAATCGGGAATTCCAGGCTCAAATCCTTGGCACGACATAAATGGTTGGACCACGTTACCTATCACCTGATGCCTCTGTTCCCCTAGCAGTAAATAGGTCCCCGGGAGTTAGTCAACTGTTGTGGGGTTGCATCCTGGGGAGGATCAGTACCTTGAAGGGGGGGGGGGAACCTCTGTATAAGCCTAACATGTATAATACACACAGAGATCACACTAACGTGATGCATCAAATGAACAAATCCACAAGACATAGCTCGGGTGCAGGGGGGGAGTTGTGTAAAACCCTGGTTTATGCCTCGGAGAGGCTACGGGATCCAGTAAGTTCAGTAGAACTTCGGTTTCAACATATTTAACTCTGTCATAGCTCAGTCGATTAAGGCAGTGTCTGGGATGCTCCCGGACGCAGGTTCGAATCCTCGTCACGGCCCTTGTGGATTTGTTCATGTATAATACACTGGCTATCTGTACCTCGACACAAATAATGATTTAACTAATTATTCGGCAGCACTAGGCTGTTGAATGAGGCTACTTATAATACAACTCACACTTAAACTCACTTTAACAACAGCTATAAACTGTTTTAGAAAAGATTATATCAACTGTTCGGTGTTTGATTTGTTGACATGAGGTTCTGTTAAACCATTCATCAAAGAACCTTGTACAGTACTTGGGTGATTAGTAACATAAATATACAACAAACTACTACAAAGAATATAGAACAACTCAACGTACCTCTCTAAATTGGTGTCTTTCGTCTGAGTTTGTCGTAGTTTTATACGGAAGGTCTATAAGTTATAAGAGGAAAAAATTTATTGTAATGCATATATTTATATGTATATATGTATTTTTAATTTAATCCTGAAGACAGAATGTATCCAAACAATGATATATTAGGCATTACAAAATAATACTGATTTAATGCGACACCGAAAACTATACAATAATAAACAATACAATCCTTATCCACCATCAGATATGTGACCAACGTGAAACTGCCTCTTGAGAGACCTCTGATACAGCTTAATCTTAAAAAAAATCATATCTGTATAGCGATACGGTTATCTAAAATCTATTTTTTTCAGCAGGTAGCTGTTATTCTAAGGCATAGATATTGCTACCTGGCTAATTCACTGTGTGTACGTTCGATTCTATCTGTCAGTGATGTTGCCTCTTGAGACGGGGAGATTTCCGTTCTACCTCTTCCAGTGGGCAAGCCACCTAGCACTCCACGGGAGGACCTACCTGGCACTGGCTACCACTGGCACTTCTGACTCTACCTATGGTGATAGCGTGGTCACCCTTGAGTTTGTTGACCTCGGTCACTTCTCGTGGACTTTCGGGTTACTAAAATTAATATCCCCATACTGGAGTGCAGATTCCTATGGCATCACATCATCATCGTGGATCTGGCATGTGGTAGTCTCTAGTGGATGATCGCCACTCAATGATTGCTCACCAGCTTGGCACTGAGTACATCACCAGCCCAGCAGAACCTGTGCTGGATTCAAGGACGTCACCGGGCCTCACGCACAAGAGGCCAAATTTAATCACTTAAGTCTTCCTTCATAATGTACCTCAGGTCTGCCTACAACCAGAATGATTCCAGATGGTCAAGGAAGTAAGTAATTATCAATAGAAGGCACCAAACCGGGAAGGCTGTGTAGCACCATCAAATGTACGGGATAATCAGAGGGCGCTAAATATCACCAAAAATGCCAATACGAGAACAAAAACGCATAAGGCGAACGATATCAAAAGTATCCGAGTCGCCAAGAATTCTATCGAGGGACAAGCGACCGCGGGGGATAGTCGGAAAACAAGACACACGCTCGTCCTGGAAGTCAGGACATTCAACAAGGATATGTACGACCGTAAGAGGGACAATGCAATTTGGACAATAAGGAACAGGGCGGCGCTCCATTAAGTGACCGTGAATTAAACAGGTTTGGCCAATACGTAACCTAGCCAGAGCCTTGTCCCACCGTTGGTTAAGGTGGTAGGAGGAAGGCCACTGGGACACACAACTCTTAAGAGTACGCAGTTTGTTACCAATAACAGAAGACCAACAACTCTGCCAGCGGGCAAAGATGGAGGCATGAATAACTGGGTAAAAGTTGGAATAAGGAATACCTTTATGGGAGATGGGACAAGTGCGGATAGCGTCCTTAGCAGCAGCATCTGCACGCTCATTTAAAGAGAGACCAACATCGCTGGGAACCCAGCAAAACGTAACCAACTTAAATTTACTGGAGATAAGAAACAGCCAATGTTGAATCTCGATGACCACCGGGTGGACCGGATTAAAGGACCCTAAAGCCATGAGGGCACTACGAGAGTCAACTACCACCATGAAGGACGATTGACACCGGAAAAGCAGGAGACGAAGAGCATAGAGAATAGCATAGAGTTCTGCTGTGAAGATGCTAGCCTCCGGAGGAAGGTGACACATATAAGTGTAGTCAGGAAAAAAAACAGAGTAGCCCACACCGTTAGCAGAATTTGATCTGTCGGTGAAGATGGGAACGGAGTGGGAGTGAGAAGAAAAGTGCTCAAGGAAGAGGCGTTTCAGAACTGTAAGAGGGGGTAAAAGCTATTGTGATGCGGGTCAGAGAAGTACAAAATTTGGGAATGGGGACCCTCCACGGGGGCAAGGACGAAACAATACGAGAAACATTAGTAATACGAACCGAAAGAGAATCTTGTAAGCGAGACAAACGGACAGAAAGAGGAAGGTGGTGAAGAGGAACAGGAACTACAGGAGGGGTAAAAGTCAAAGCACGATAGAGGCGAGAGTGAGGATGCTGTAAGGATCGCGCAAGATAGCGAATACTGTAGTGATTACGGCGATCCTGGAGAGACAGAAAGCCAATGTCAGCGTACAAGCTGAGGGTAGGAGTTGAACGAAAAGCACCAGAGCTGAGGCGCAACCCAGTATGGTGCAAAGGATCAAGACGGCAAAGAAGAAGCAGAAGAGTATGCAGGGCAATCATAACCGAGCTTAGACAGGACGAGAGAGGAATGCAAATAGAGGAGCGTGCGCATATCCGCTCCCCAAGAAGTACGGGACAAAACCTTAAGTAGGTTAAGGGCCTTAGAACACTTCACACGAAGGTAAGACACGGGGCGACCAAGACAAATGAGTGTCAAAGAACAACCCCAAAAGCTTCGTGGAATCTTAGTACTCAAGGGGATGACCATAAAGTGACAAAGAGGGACGAAGAACAACCCGCTTCAGAGTAAAAATCATGGCACAAGTCTTAGTAGTAGAAAACTTGAAGTCATGATTGGCGGCCCAAGATGACACGGCATCAATCGCAAGTTAAAGCCGCCGTTGAAGGAAAGGCGAATCATCACCCCGACAGCAAAGAGTAAGATCGTCAACATAAAGAGCGGAGAAGATGCCAGAAGGAAGGGAGGAAAGAAGACCATTGAGGGCAAGCAGAAAAAGAGTAGTACTCAAGTCACTACCTTGGGGCACACCTTCATACTGCCGAAAAGAGGCAGAGAGAGTGGCACCAAGCCTGACTCAAAAGGTACAACGAGAGAGAAAGCTTTGAAGGAAGAGATGGAGATTACCACGAAGGCCAAAAGAACGAAGTTGGGACAGAATATGGTATCTCCAAGTCGTGTCATAAGCCTTTTCCAAGTCAAAAAGGACAGCAACAACGGAGGTCTTCGCAGCAAAAGCAGTACGAATATAGACCTCCAAGTTCACCAGGACATCAGTCGTGCTGCGGCATTTGCGAAAACCAAATTGAGAAGGAGAGAGGTGGTGATGGTGTTCCAAGAACCACATCAGATGGACATTTAATATACGCTCGAACAGCTTGCAAACATAACTCGTGAGAGCAATAGGGCGGAAATACTTAGGGGACGTACCGAGAGACCTTGGTTTCCGAATAGGGAGTACAACGGCATCGAGCCAGTCCTCAGGGACGGACGACGACTCCCAGACCTGGTTATACAGATTCAGTAAATACTGAGACGTGCACAGAGGGAGATGGCGAAGCATCTTATAATGAACGTCATCCGAGCCCGCCGCCATAGATCCGCAGAGGGCCAGGGCAGACTGAAGTTCAGAAAGAGAGAAAGGATCATTATATTGAAGGCGGAGATGAGTGTGGAAATCTAAAGGATAAGATTCAAGAACAGGCTTACAAAGAAGGAAGGATTGAGGAAGATGAGAACCAGAGCTAACAGAAGAAAAATGGGAACCCAGTTCATCCGCAACCTTCACTGGATCCTCCACAAGAGTTCCACGGAGGTGGAGAACCGGCGAGACATCTGGAACGAACTTGCCCGCAATCTTGCGGATCTTCTTCCAGATCTGCGGTAGAGGAGTATCGGACGTAATGGTGGAAACATAAGATTTCCAACTCTAACGTTTAGCTGTACGGATGGTCCTAAGGGCCACCGCACTTGCCTTCCAAAACAGAATAAAAGAATCAGCCGTCTGCCGGCGGCGGTATTTTTTCCAGGCTGCACGCTTACAGTGGACAGCCCGAGCACAGTCCGCATTCTACCAGGGAACACACTTCCGTGTGCCCCGGGAGGAAGAGCGAGGGATAGAGCAGAGGGCAGCATTGAAGACAGTCATGTCTTCAGTGTCATAAAAAAGTGTCAGTGACAGTGTCATAAAAAAGGAGGAGGTCGCGAGGAAGAGGCAGAGAGAAGAGGTCAGAGAGAGTAGCAAGGAGGGTGAATAGGCACCAGTCAGCCTTGGCAAACTGCCACCTAGGGAAGGAAAGGGGAGGGTGGAAAGAGAAAAAGGAAACGAGGATGGGGAAATGATCACTGTTATGGAGGTCATCGAGAACCTGCCACGTGAAATCTAAGTAAAGGGACGACGAGCAGAGAGAAAAGATCAACACAGGAAAGGGTGCGAGTTCGAGAGTCCACATGAGTGGGCTCACCAGAATTCAGAAGAGATAGAGAAGAAGCGAGGACAAACGGTTCAAGAAGACGGCCTCGGGTGTTTGTCAGAACATCACCCCAGAGGGAATGTCAACAGCTGAAATCACCCAAAAGGAGCACTGACTCTGGCAAGGAGACCAGGAGGTTCTTAAGATAAGGAAGGGAAAGAGGGACATTCGGAGGGAGATAAACGGAACAGACTGTATACCATTTACCCACAAAAACACGGGCAGCAGAACAATGGATAGGTGATGGAAGAAGTTGGGGGACGAAGGGAATATCAGAACGAATTAAGAGAGCAGTAGAGTTATTAGCCCCAGCAAGAGCTGGGAGGGGGGGAAGAAGAAAGGAATAACCAGGAAAGTGACTAGGACGAGCACCAAGCATTGGTTCCTGGAGACAAACACAAAGTGGTGTAATTAGAAGTTGGAGTTCATCTGAAGTTGGCATAAAATCCACGCATATTCCACTGAAGAATAGACACTATCAAAGAGAAAGGATAGTAACAGAGAACAAGAAATAAATAAAGGTAAAGAGGAACACAGTTTATTAAAGAATCTCAAGATCAGGATCAGTGTCTGGATCAGGAGCAGGGTCGGCAAAATCAGGGTTAGGGGGGCATGGGTAAACTTAGTAAGGAGAGAGGGAAGGGAGCGAGAGAACAGACCAGAGGCGGACTGACGGGGTCCAGAAGAAGAAGAGACAACTGAGAGGGGCAGGCTAGGAGAGTTGGAGGAGGGGGGGGGGGCAGAAATCAAGGAGTGCACCTCAGGAAGGGCAGCAACAGAGAGGGAATCGGAGGCGGAAGAAACCTCCATATCAGACACAGGGGGTTCGACCACTGAATTGGGAGGGGATGTAGTGACAGAGTAAGAGGGAGGGGGTGAGGAAGAAAGCGAAACCTTCTTACCCGCTGGAGAGGAGCCAGGCTTACGTTTCTGACTCGAATAGACAGGCGTTCCAGTAACAACGTACCGGGCGACAGACTCAATGGTCTCAGCAGGAGAAGAGGAACGAGAGCGAACAACACGAAGATTGCTGGGAGGATGATGGATATCAGCCTGGACAGACAGGTGGCGTGGAGGGTCAAGAGACTGGGGGAGGGTCGGGAAGAAAGAGTGGGAGGAGATAGGGAAGAAAGAGTGGGAGGAGATAGGGAAGAAGACAAAGGAGATATGGTGGACTGGGTAGGAAGGGGGGGAAACCCCCAGATGGAGAACCAGGAGGGAGACTATCCAGGACAGGAGGCAAAGGAATAAGGGAGGAGGTGGTGGGTGTGGTCGGGTTTAAGGCCTGGAAACGGTTGTGAGACTGAGGGAGACGGGAAGGACGAGGAGAGGTAGAACGCAACACACGAGCGTAGGAGATGCCCGCAAAAGGGGTGAGACGACGAACTTGGCGTCTCGCTTCAGGAAAAGACAGACGATCACAGTGCTTCAAGTTGAGGACGGCTTTCTCGAGTTTGTAATGCATACACGAGCGTGAGAAGGTAGGATGGGCTTCACCGCAATTGAGGCAGCGAGCCTAGGGAGAAGTGCACTCGGACTTAGAATGACTATTGTCCCCACACAAGGGGTATAGATACACAGTACCGGTGCATTTGAGGACACCGTACCCGAACTTCCAACACTTATTGCAAAGTCTAGGAGAGGGAATGTACTCCTGAACGGAGCATCTGGCACCAGCAAGAATAATAGAGGGCGGAAGGGCCCTACTATCAAAGGTGATTTTTACAACTCGAAGGGGCTGACAGCGACGACCACGAGGGGGTCGAGTAAACGTGTCCACCTGGAGGATAGAATGGCCTTGGGCTTCGAGGATATGTTTAATATCCTCATGGCAATCTTTGAGGTCCCGAACACCAGTTGAAACATGGTGTGGGAGAACAGTGCCAACACTGGCATTTAATTGAGCGTTTTTGGAGACCCGAGAGGGGTCTCTCCAATGCAGAACAAAGCGGCTAAGCAAGTAGCTGCATCATGAGAAGGAGCAGCGACAACAGGCGTACTATAACTGGTGGAGTTAAAAGAAACAGAGGCTTCTGCTGAACCAAAAAGGTGTTTATGGAGGGAGAAATCGTCAGGAGGAGTAGAATCCAGATGGTGGAGATCAAAGCATTTAGCCCACGTAGCGGGACCAAACAAGGCATTGTAAGTACTATTACGGGAAGGGATCATGCGAGTGCGGCCGTGGCGGGGACGGCGTTGAGAACCCCCCAGAGAGAGAGAGAGGGGGTAAAAGTCGCAGTAGTCACAAAGAGAGACAAAGCCATGCCAGGGGACGAGGTGGTCACCACTGGAGGCTGGGGAGTCGACCCTACCACAGAGGGGGGAGGGGAACTGGGGGGAGTAGTCAGGTCGGCGGGGTCCAGTGCAGCGGGGGCTACAGTTGGTCTTCCAACACAGTCCGACTCGGGGGCTTGGTCGTCAACCCCACGTGCCTGAGAAGGAACAAGGGAAACATTGTCAGCCATGAAAATGAGGAAAAAACTTTCATTCACGAATGTACCCCCACACCTACCATGGAGCCACAATTAGAGGCAGGACACCCAACAAGAAGCTATCGCCGATCTTGCCGGGGCCCCCCAGGGGTGCGTCGTGAGTATATACCCCACAAACGCCACCTTAAGAACCGTGAGTCCGTCGAGAGCGGGTTTAGTGATGAAAGGAGGATTGACAATAAAAGGTTCCCCTCGCTCGCGACGTTAGGTACTACGGGTGCAAGAATATGCCTCCTCAAACACCCGGGCATCAAAATAGAAGAAGTCCAAAGGAATAATCAAAACAAGCAAAAGGTCGGCAGGAAACGACAAGCAGATAGGAGAAGAGGGGGGGAGAAAAACGAAACAGAAGGAATAGGAAAAGGCGTCCAGCAAAATTCGCGAGGACAGCAGCAGGACCACAAGGCTACAAAAGGACAGGGGACCGCCCTAAGGAGCACCACACTCCGGGAGCCGCCCACCAAGCCCCTCCACGGCAGCAACGAGCTGGACAGGGAGGGAAGATGGTCAAGGAAGAATCTAACAAGTTGTTAGCTGTGTGTGTTGTGAGACGTACTAATAGTTTCTGAGCCTTCCAACTGCCTACGGTTGCCAGGACAACCGCAGAAGATGTCTTTCCTTGTAGGAATACAGAGCCCTAATGTAAGGAAACTTTTGGACCAAAATCTGATCCCACACATTCAGGATTTCTTTAACGAACTGCAAGGAGTGAACACTTTCTCTAAAATATATTTAGTTTGAGCATTTTACCAAGTCTTGGTGTATCCTGCGTATGTCCCCAGAATAGTAAGTACTATATCTTTTGGCTAGTTTAAAATGTTTTTGATGCCATTTGGCCTCTGTCAAGTAGTCCAGACATTCCAACATTTCATTGATCAAGTCATCAGAGACCTTTTCAAGTGCTGTGCCTACATTAATGCCTCGTCAGAGAGAGTCCTTCTACAGGTGAACATCGGCAACACCTTCTGCTACTCACTCACAGCTATGGACTCCAGATTAAGCTAGGTAAATACATTTCTTTTAGGACCCTGAACTCTACTTCCTGGGTCGCAAAGTACCTACTATTGATATCGTGCCATTGGTGAAGAAGAATGAGGCTCTCCAAGAGTTCTCACGACCCGCAACTCCTAAGAAGCTATTTGAATTCCAGGGTGTAGCGAGTGTTTATAAGATTTATCTAATACTTTTCCAACATCTCAAAACTTTCGCTTGGATTGCATGGGGTAGGCAGTCATGAAAGGCCACAAGACGCCGAGCAAGTGTTCGCTAATCTCTAGCAGCTAGTTCATCTAAACCTCCTTGCCCATCCAGTGTTCTGTACACCAACAGCCTCTCTACCAACAACTCTGACACTAATATGGCAGTAGTCTTACAATATGTTCATTAATGACATATTATATCCAATTACTTCCTCCATGATACACTTAACCTCAGTGGAGGCAAAATACAGTACGTTCCAAAGGGGAAGAATTAATTACTCAAAACTTCAGTCATTTTCTATAGGGACATTACTTTCAGCTCCTCACCAACTACTCCCAACTGACTTAACGATTTGGTGGTCAAGGGCAGTTCCCAATCACTGTGAGTCACTGAACACTAGAGCAATATATCCCAATTCCTGACTTGGTAAGGTAACTATGAGAAAGCTCTAAGTTGATATAACTGTATAGTACTTATAAGGATATGAGAACAAGGAGCTGGGATATAAGGGAAACTATATGCCGTCGCCACTGCCATTTCTCGACCTAGTTTGTGTGCCATCCTCCATGCGACGTCTCACATTTGACGTCGCATATGAGCGCGTACCCCCAACACTTGTGAATTCTCCCTCAGCACTTTACCTCAGTGTTGTACCCTTGCTTAAGTCCGAGGATACTGTTACTTAAGACACTTCTCTCATTGGTGTCCTACAGCTGTACATACTAAAGACACATTTTTAGAGAAGCTTCACGGCTGTCCACTCCTTGGCTAACCTTGGCATCCAGAATACGTCGGGCCTCCTGAACAAGTAGGTGGTATGGCCAGGAATCATCAATGATGCCCGCTTTTAATGTCAACAATCAAAGATACACACAACCACACAGATGCCGCTGCAATATTTCCCGCGAATGTCTGTCAGACTTTAGATGGTTCATGAAGAGATCAGCGGCCCTCTTCCTCAACATGGAGGGCGCTCATACAAAATTCACATGCGCCCACCACGTCTCAAGATGAGACCAGAGCAAATGGTGGAGATGAGGACAGAGTTGGTAGTTCTTAGTTTCTACAGTGGTTCAGTCTCTGGCATTGGAGTTCCCACAGCAACGATTCTCTCCGACCAAGGATTGTAATTCAGGTCACACTTATGTTAGAAACTGCAGCAGTTCCTGGGAGCCCCCCACAACCACACCACGGCCTACCGTCTTCAGTCCAACAGAATGGTTGAACAGTTAACTCCAACTGAAAGTGGTGTTGTTGGTACAACCAGACCTGACTGTTTCAATTGCCAACCTTCCTTTAGTCCCTCTTGGGACTAAAGGAACATCTAAACATCTGAAAATGGCTCCACTCCTACCCTCCGCCTGTCCCAAGTTTCTCCCACATTATGTTACCATTGAAAACAAGTCACAAGTCCATCCTCACTCCCACTGGAGCCTCCTGCAGAAGTAAACACTTTCTTATTTTACTACGGCTACCACTGTGACATGTGGGGTCCCTGTACCACCACTGGTACTACTGACACATAAAGGGACCCCCCCCCCCTTGTTGGAAATAACCAACAGTTTTATACATCTTTGTATTTTATGCAACCTTTGTATTAACCATAAGTAGTTACTAAAATTACTAACTTGTAGATTTAATCATTATCATGATTTATTTACACATATTGCCAGATTCTTCCTAGTCAGAGTGACGACGTGAGGAACGTCAGGCAGTAACATGAATTCTCTCCACATTTAGTTGGATTTATAACAAGAGTCCAGTTTATCATTTCCTTTACTAAAAATAGTCACTAATAAGTTTAATTTCGTAGTGTACTACTACTTACTGGAACTCCCTTATTTAGTTGATATTAAACATTCTAGAGGAAATTACTTTAATGTAAATGACTTTACTTTAATTTCCTCGATTAGCTGCACAACTTTAATAAGCCAATTTATGTTACGAGAAATTCTATTTTATCACAGAAGAATTTAATGTGATATTAATACTCGTCACTACCTCTTCCTTTCTTAGTCAATTGCGATATATACATAAACATTTACGCTCGAGATGTCTATCGAGAGCCGCGCATGCGCAATAAGGAAGAGGAGGAAGACGGGAGAGCGTCACTAGACGAGAGCACGGCGCGGAAGCCATTGACAACGTGTAGTAGAGCTGCGTTTTGATCCCATTTATTTCGCTCCCACGACCAGTAGAGTGGTGCCACGTTATCTGGCACAGTAGCCGTGACCCAGACTATCATATGAGCAATTCCAAAGTCAACGCCTTTCAAGCAGCAGCTGGAGGACGAAGAATTGCTCAAGTCTCCACATCAACGGACACGCGGCTCGGCAGCTAGGTTCACCTTTTTGTTATTATGTGGCCCCAATTAACATTTAGGCTAGCAGTCGTTAGGCCGTAGAACAGATAATACAATCCCGTACGTGTCTCTAGTAAATTTACCATCTAAATAGATGATTAATTTCATTATTTTCTCCAAAGAGAATTTACAGTGTTTGAATATAAATTGCTCAGATATTAGCTGATAATTTCCACTATTATCCTCATAATTTAGGATGTATTTGTAGTTACTTATTATGTAGAAGATTTCTACAATGTAATTGCCTTTCAGTACCAAGGCGACGCCAACCGAGGTGCTAGGCTTCCCACCGTTCCATGCAACAATTTGCCCTATGCAACACGTCGTCGGTGGAGCGTAGCAAATCATTACACCTCACTAGATTAACAGCTAAGCTGTCCCTTTTTTATCTGTAGCAATAACTCTGTAGTTACAGTAGTGATCTCTCAAAGAGATCAGTTACACTAACCCATTGATTTACTGATGCTGTTCAACATTTCAGTAGTATATTGAGGAGCATTTATCTCCAATTAATATTATATAATCAACCTTATTTCCTTTCCTATTTTATTTACTCTGGTGAAGAACCAGCACCAGAATAATGCTAGGGATGTATTAATCTTTTAGCATGTAACCCCCCAATTTTGTGTAAGTTAATTTGACTCCATATATATAAGAAATACAGTTTCACTAAGATCCATAGGACACTAGTTCTTGGGATCAGTTTTTCCATTGTCTTATTTTGTTTTCCACTTTTTCTCAAAAAGTGGTGGTCCTTCATAGCTATCGAAGTATATATTTAATTATTAGTTATTGGAGTCAGGTTTTCCCCCACACCCTGTATCACCACTGACACATAAAGGGACCGTGTACCACCACTGCTACCACTAACACACGTGGGGACCCTGTACCACCACTGACACATAAAGGGACCGTGTACCACCACTGCTACCACTAACACACGTGGGGACCCTGTACCACCACGGTGACAGCACCTGCCATGTTAGCAGGGAAAGCTGCTTATACAGTTGTGGCCCAACCTGTACTAGCAGCTATGCTGATGACCAACTCAGGAGACCAGTCAATACCTGCCTGCAACTCAACCAGTCACACGGACTGAAACAACACACAGATATAAATGCTGTACAGATGTGCATATTCTAATTTTTCTTGAAGGATCTTTGAGCGGCGTTGTTTTAAGGACGTCCCAAAACACAGCTGTAAATCTGATGGCATTAGGAATTGAAAATACTAGGCTTTAATCAAATCTAGAATAATGTAACTATATTAGCATATATTTCAGTTCATCTTTATAAAGGACTGCTATGTATTTAAGTCTTATTTAAGTATTTATTTATGCTCTGCTCTTATTTATAAATGTTCAATACTATACCACAAAGTAACACAGATTATGTGAAAGGTTTAGTTCAAAAGTTTGGCAAAGTATAAGACTGTACCTTTAGCACCTAGTACGATGAAGGGCAATGCCTCGAACCACGCACACATTTTGGCCGGAAAATTTCTCTTGACTCTGAAAGCAAAAAAACTAATTGATAATGACCAGACATATTATTTTTAGATTCAACAGAGCAGAAGTTGTTAAACACATAGAGCGAAATTTCCCTGAAGCGAACATACGAGTCATAAATACTCATATTCCGCCTAAGTCAGGCTGCGAGCAGCCGCGTCCAACAGCCTGGTTGATCAGTCGAGCAACCAGGAGGCTGGTCGACGACCGGGCCGCGGGGACGCTAAGCCCCGGGAGAAAATTGATAATATTAAAGAAATTACCTTGCTCTGAAATGAAAATATCAAGAGTTATTATTTGCATGTATTTGCAATATTTAGAGAACAGTTTTTAAACCATAAATGAAATGAAGTTAATTGAGGAAGCAATAAAGGAAATGTCTTTATATGCTTGGGAAGGTTATCTTGAGATGATTTCGGGGCTTAGCGTCCCCGCGGCCCGGTCCTCGACCAGGTCTTCATTTTTGTTATACATACCCCCAAGAAGCAGCCCGTAGCAGCTGTCTAACTCCCAGGTACCTATTTACTGCTAGGTGAAAATGAACATCAGAGTGAAAGAAACTTTGCACATTTGTTTCCGCCTCCACCGGGAACTGAACCCGGAACCTCAGGACTATGTATGAATCCAAAGCGCTGTCAGGCCCCCTTATAACACTGGCCTGGGAAACACTCCTTCTGGGAAGAAGAAAGGGAAGGGAATTATCAGGAGAAAGCGCCAAGCCATTATGACTATAAATCATTGGGAAGAGGTCAGGATAAGGATTTGGGATGGGACGGGGGGAAAGGAATGGTGCCCAACCACTTGCATGGTTAGGGATTGAACACCGACCTGCATGAAGCGATACCGTCGCTCTACCGTCCAGTGTAAGGGGTTGGGGAGTGTTTACAATTTCATCTACGTTGGTCTCATTTTCCTAATTGTAACACTTCCCCTACAGGAGTCAGCTTGAATTAATCCCGTTAATGACCAGGAAACTGTGCAACATAGCACCGAGACATAGCGGGGGCGATTTAACTCAATAAAGCTAAATAAAAAATAGTTTTTATCCCTTCTAATATGGTTAAAATGTGTTCCCCTGATCACGGGATAAAAAAAAAAAGATTGTATATGACTGACTTCGGCCGTGGTGAAGTGAGTATATTGGATGGCCTGTAGCCTCGTGGCAGGAGTTGCTGTGGAGGTATATGTAGATATATATATCAATATCTCTGATTTGTTTTCCCTCTTTTTATATCCAGGATTATTCAATGGTGTGTCATTTGAGAAATTTATGTAATAAAATGAGTGAAACATCAGAATGCTCAAATATTCGTCTTGTAAATATGCGGACTATATTAAGTGCCTATAGCACAATATAGCGCCACACACTAACCAGACGACGAGACAACATGCTTGCCCTGCCAGGAGTACCGACCTCTCACCTTGCACCAGTGACACAGTGTGTGCAAATATTGAACTTCAGCCAGCATTTGTTTCGTGTTGGTTCACGATGTTCCGTTTCCGTTTAAAATGATAGACTATGAATGCTAGTGTGATTGGGCGGTTTGGAGAGGTGCTAGGAATGGGCCAGAACCGTTTGTTTCACTCATGGGAATTTCAAGGGTATTGAAGTGGAACCTGAACTGTGAAAGTTATTTTATCAAGAGATTTGCCTTCCACTGTTTATGTCCAGGGATTCCGGCTTAGTATAGTGTACATTGGTCAGCCATTACTTGTGTCAGGAGTGGGCTCCCCAGACGTTTTGTGGCTCTGTGTATGGTAGAGGCAAAGGACAAGATGAATATATATGGGGGGATTTTCCAAGTCTGATGTATCCAGATCAACGTCATGCTCGTGGGTTCGATGGAGGTGACACCTGCACTCGAAGATGTGGCACGGAATGAATGTGTGACAGTTTCTGGGTGAGGACCATGTAATACGTGGGGTGTCAGCGATACCTTCAGTTGCTTCTACTACTACTGGCCTGATGGATGTGGATGCACAGGTTCAAGGCAGGGAAAGACATATATAGGTCTCCAATGGGGACCAGGTGGATGGTTCGACTGATACAGTTGGTTGTCCTGCTGTTTTATTGCCGGTGCATCAGAGTTCAGCCCTGTGGACTCGGTTGTGGTGGTGAACCCTGTGGATAAGGAGGACTGACGAATTAGTGGTGAATGCAAGCCACAGAAGGAGGATACTAATCTGTGTCTCCTGTAGAGAATTGTGTTTGTGTGATGGAGGCGGCGGTCCACGATGAGCTACCTAGCAGTGTCTCGCAAGAACACTGGCCCTGAGAGGTCGTGCTGAACAGAAAGAGGTGTGGTGGAGTCTGGCGTTGCCCTCATGTTGGTAAGCGTCCACCACCTGGTATGGGAAGCCTTTGTGCATGTACATGGCTAAAGTGGAGGCGTACCTCCTCAAGTGCAATACTTCACTGCCCTGAAACTTCGAACTCTCAGGAGACCCTACACGGAGAGGCCACTCCAGACCGACAACCAGAGGATTTCACAACCAGAGACTCCATAGTCTCCTGAGACTGATGGATGCCTACTACTATTACTACTACCTCCTCTAAGTGTAGGGTCTACTGGGAGTGTCGAAGTTTCTGAGCAGTGGAGTGCGGTGGGGGGGAAAAAGCGTAGTTTCGATCATGAGCGTGTTGACGTTGTCTCTCCTGAAGGATTCAGAGGTTGGGTCAAGGGCTAGTGAGTGCCACTCTGTCGATTTCTGGTAGAGTGGGAGGTGGTGAGTAGTTTAAATGTGGCGTTTTCATCTCGAAGGTAGTAGGTTGCGTGTTAGGGATTGCCCAGGGACTGGGTGTGCTGTATAACGTTAATGCATGTCACGTGGGTTCCGAATTGTTTTGTGTCATTATGCATTGTATTGAATTTTGATTTTGTGTTAAATTTTGGGCACTATGTGGTATTATAGTTCATAGTGTTCCTAGAATACAATTGTTTGGAGTTTTATCTATATTACAAATTCATGTTTTCTTGCCTGTTACAACTTTGGTGCCTAGTTTCTAGTACATGTAACGACCATCGCTTGTTGGAGATCCTTTTCCTGAGTGAGTGAATTGATACTTACGAATTAAGTGTGCCTGAATCTTTTTCTTAATGATTCAGTGCCCCGAGTTATACTTCGTGCGTTGATATGTCATGTTTAATCGGTCATTGAGGGCCTTTTTATTCCTGTTAATTTGTCAATACATGTTTCTTGTACATCATTCCGTCAATGTCTGTAAGGCATTGTTACTGTGTGGTGTCTTGCCTTTATATTATCTTATGTATATTAAATTCCATTCCATTGTATTTAGTTTGCTGTACTTTCTCTGCTTTCCAATGTGCTGTCATGTTCTCTGTATGTGCAGTTATCTGGGTGTGGTTTTTATTTATATGTGATGTGTGTGGACAGTACATTAAGGGTTTTCTCTTTGTTCTCCTTGTGCTCACTCTGTCATCTGCGTGCTTGTGAACTATTTTGTTATTTTGTTCGTCGTAAGGCGTGTTTGCAAACGATGAGTCACAATAATGTGGCTGAAGATATATAGACCAAACTACACATCAGAAGGTGAAGAAACGACGATGTTTTGGTCCAACCTGGACCATTCTCAAGTAAAATTCGCCTTACGACAAACTAACGACGTTTTTCTTTTCTTTCTTTTTATTTGTAAAACAAACAAAACAACATAAACGGCACTGAAGCACCAAATAAAACGATTAGAAGTTCCACACCACACATCAACACCATAAAGGAGAAATACAACACAGAACATTCAGAGTAACACATCATGGAAAACACTGAAAACATTAATAACAATGAACACAGAAACATAGTGCACAGAGCAATACAACACAATGTGAAAACGCAAATTGAACAGTAAAAATGGTACAAAGGAACACACTTTAGGAAGAGCCGCACCACCCTGATGGGGCGTGCCAATATGACATAGTAAGTAAAACACCCAACACCAAGGTATCAAAATAATGAAAGACAGTGAATACAAGTGTACAAAAGAAATACAAAATAATGAAAGCAAAGCAAAAACACACACATAATACTCTGCACAAAACACAACAACAGACAAACCAAGGAAACAGAAACACATTACACACACATGAACAGAGCACAAACAAAACAGGACACACAGCACACAGAAACCCCATGTGAAAAACAATACACATCAAATGTGAAAGTTCAATAGAGACATATAAATGAGAACACAATAAGTATAACACAGTAAATATAACATGAAATAGAACAGAGTACACACAAACAGCAACCGCACCCAGACGGGTCGTGCCAACCTGGACACATGATGTAAGCACATAATAAAAGGCATCAATACACAAGGACAGGGAGAACACAAAGCAAGCACAAGCACTACGTACATTTAGCCGGGAACTCCTGCGCCAGATAGCGCAAGCAGTACGTTTCCCAAATCAGCATGACGTGATCGGTTACACCCAGATAGTAGAAGAGCACCATGGGATTGGATGCACCTGAGTTCCAACATCTGATCCTCACGTATCAGAGGCCACAGTTAGCGCCCGCAAGCAACACATCCAGAGGCCACAGTCAGTGCTCGCAAGCAACACATCAGAGGCCACAGTTGGTGCCCACAAGCAACACATCAGAGGCCACAGTTAGTGTCGACAAGCAATACATCAGAGGCCACAGTTGGTGCCCACAAGCAACACATCAGAGGCCACAGTTAGTGTCCACAAGCAACACATCAGAGGCCACAGTTAGTGCCCGCAAGCAACACATCAGAGGCCACAGTTGGTGCCCACAAGCAACACATCCTGAGGCCACAGTTAGTGCCCACAAGCAACACATCCAGAGGACACAGTTAGTGCCAACAAGCAACACATCAGAGGCCATAGTTAGTGCCCACAAGCAACACATCAGAGGCCACAGTTAGTGCCCACAAGCAACACATCAGAGGCCACAGTTAGTGCCCACAAGCAACACATCAGAGGACACAGTTAGTGCCCACAAGCAACACATCAGAGGCCACAGTTAGTGCCCACAAGCAACACATCAGAGGACACAGTTAGTGCCCACAAGCAACACATCCTGAGGCCACAGTTAGTGCCCACAAGCAACACATCCTGAGGCCACAGTTAGTGCCCACAAGCAACACATCAGAGGCCACAGTTAGTGCCCACAAGCAACACATCCTGAGGCCACAGTTAGTGCCCACAAGCAACACATCAGAGGCCACAGTTAGTGCCCAAAAGCAACACATTTGTAAGTAATCACAGCTTACGTTTGAAAGTACTTCAAGTCAAAAACTAACTCTGTACTCTAGTTTAAGTACGAAGTCCTAAAGGCGTATACAGTCAAAACTTGTTAATATAAATCTAATAAATTAGTCATAAATTAGCATATTTACTTAACCTAACCTAACTTTTTTGGCTACCTAACCTAACCTAACCTATAAAGATAGGTTAGGTTAGGTTAGGTAGGGTTGGTTAGGTTCGGACATATATCTACGTTAATTTTAACTCTAATAAAAAAAAATTGACCTCATACATAATGAAATGGGTAGCTTTATCATTTCATAAGAAAAAAATTAGAGAAAATATAATAATTCAGGAAAACTTGGCTTATTAGGCAAATTGGGCCTTGCATAGTAAGCCGAGAAGTGCGTTCTAGCTACTAGGTACGACACATATATATATATATATATATATATATATATATATATATATATATATATATATATATATATATATATATATATATATATATATATATATATATATATATATAGTGCTGGAGTAAATATGCTGATATATATGGAGCTTTGTCAACTTTTGTAGTTAAATTTCTATATATAATTAAATAATAAAGATGCATTTACCAAATACCTTGATGATAAAAGGTAGCTTTGTGGTGGTGGGTGGTGGTAGAGGGCAGCTTTGTGGTGGTGGAGGGCAGCTTTGTGGTGGTGGAGGGCAGCTTTGTGGTGGTGGAGGGCAGCTTTGTTGTGGTGGAGAGCAGCTTTGTGGTGGTGGAGGAGGGCAGCTTTGTGGTGGTGGTGAAGGGCAGCTTTGTGGTGGTGGTGGAGGGCAGCTTTGTGGTGGTGGAGGGCAGCTTTGTTGTGGTGGGTGGTGGTGGAGGGCAGCTTTGTGGTGGTGGAGGGCAGCTTTGTGGTGGTGGAGGGCAGCTTTGTTGTGGTGGAGAGCAGCTTTGTGGTTGTGGAGGAGGGCAGCTTTGTGGTGGTGGAGGGCAGGTTTGTGGTGGTGGTGAAGGGCAGCTTTGTGGTGGGGGTGGAGGGCAGCTTTGTGGTGGTGGAGGGCAGCTTTGTTGTGGTGGGTGGTGGTGGAGGGCAGCTTTGTGGTGGTGGAGGGCAGCTTTGTGGTGGTGGAGGGCAGCTTTGTTGTGGTGGAGAGCAGCATTGTGGTGGTGGAGGAGGGCAGCTTTGTGGTGGTGGAGGGCAGCTTTGTGGTGGTGGTGGAGGGCAGCTTTGTGGTGGTGGAGGGCATCTTTGTGGTGGTGGTGGAGGGCAGCTTTGTGGTGGTGGAGGGCATCTTTGTGGTGGTGGTGGAGGGCAGCTTTGTAGTGGTGGTGGAGGGCAGCTTTGTGGTGGTGGTGGAGGGCAGCTTTGTGGTGGTGGTGGAGGGCAGCTTTGTGGTGGTGGTGGGCAGCTCTGTGGTGGTGGTGGAGGGCAGCTTTGTGGTGGTGGGTGGTGGTGGAGGGCAGCTTTGTGGTGGTGGTGGAGGGCAGCTTTGTGGTGGTGAAGGGCAGCGTTGTGGTGGTGGTGGAGGGCAGCTTTTTGGTGGTGGAGGGCAGCTTTGTGGTGGTGGTGGAGGGCAGCTTTGTGGTGGTGGTGGAGGGCAGCTTTGTGGTGGTGGTGGAGGGCAGCTTTGTAGTGGTGGGTGGTGGTGGAGGGCAGCTTTGTGGTGGTGGTGGAGGGCAGCTTTGTGGTGGTGGTGGAGGGCAGCTTTGTGGTGGTGGGTGGTGGTGGAGGGCAGCTTTGTGGTGGTGGTGGAGAGCAGCTTTGTGGTGGTGGTGAAGGGCAGCTTTGTGGGGATGGTGGAGGGCAGCTTTGTGGTGGTGAGTGGTGGTGGAGGGCAGCTTTGTGGTGGTGGTGGAGGGCAGCTTTGTGGTGGTGGTGGGCAGCTTTGTGGTGGTGGTGGAGGGCAGCTTTGTGGTGGTGGAGGAGGGCAGCTTTGTGTTGGTGGTGGAGGGCAGCTTTGGGGTGGTGAAGGGCAGCTTTGTTGTGGTGGAAAGCAGCTTTGTGGTGGTAGAGAAGGGCAGCTTTGTTGTGGTGGAGGGCAGCTTTGTGGTGGTGGTGGAGGGCAGCTTTACGGTGGTGGTGGAGGGCAGCTTTGTGGTGGTGGAGGGCAGCTTTGTGGTGGTGGTGAAGGGCAGCTTTGTGGTGATGGTGGAGAGCAGCTTTGTGGTGGTGGTGGAGGGCAGCTTTGTGGTGGTGGTGGAGGGCAGCTTTGTGGTGGTGGTGGAGGGCAGCTTTGTGGTGGTGGTGGTGGGCAGCTTTGTGGTGGTGGTGGAGGGCAGCTTTATGGTAGTGGTGGAGGGCAGCTTTGTGGTGGTGGTGGAGGGCAGCTTTGTGGTGGTGGTGGAGGGCAGCTTTGTGGAGGTGGGTGGTGGTGGAGGGCAGCTTTGTGGTGGTGGTGGAGGGCAGCTTTGTGGTGGTGGTGGAGGGCAGCTTTGTGGTGGTGGTGGAGGGCAGCTTTGTGGTGGTGGTGGAGGGCAGCTTTGTGGTGGTGGTGGAGGGCAGCTTTGTGGTGGTGGTGGAGAGCAGCTTTGTGGTGGTGGTGGAGGGCAGCTTTGTGGTGGTGGTGGAGGGCAGCTTTGTGGTAGTGGGTGGTGGTGGAGGGAAGCTTTGTGGTGGTGGTGGAGGGCAGCTTTGTGGTGGTGGTGGAGAGCAGCTTTGTGGTGGTGGTGGAGGGCATCTTTGAGGTGGTGGTGGAGGGCAGCTTTGTGGTGGTGGTGGAAAGCAGCTTTGTGGTGGTGGAGGAGGGCACCTCTGTGGTGGTGGGTGGTGGTGGAGGGCAGCTTTGTGGTGGTGGAGGGCAGCTTTGTGGTGGTGGTGGAGGGCAGCTATGTTGTGGTGGTAAAGGGCAGCTTTGTTGTGGTGGTGGAGGGCAGCTTTGTGGTGGTGGTGGGCAGCTTTGTGGTGGTGTAGGGCAGCTTTGTGGTGGTGAAGGGCAGCTTTGTGGTGGTGGAGGGCAGCTTTGTGGTGGTGGTGGAGGGCAGCTTTGTGTTGGTGGTGGAGGGCAGCTTTGTTGTGGTGGTGGAGGGCAGCTTTGTGGTCGTGAAGGGCAGCTTTGTGGTGGTGGTGGAGGGCAGCTTTGTTGTGGTGGAGAGCAGCTTTGTGGTGGTGGAGGGCAGCTTTGTGGTGGTGAAGGGCAGCTTTGTGGTGATGGAGGGCAGCTTTGTGGTGGTGGTGGAGGGCAGCTTAGTTGTGGTGGAGGGCAGCTTTGTGGTGGTGGAGGGCAGCTTTGTGGTGGTGGAGAGCAGCTTTGTAGTGGTGAAGGGCAGCTTTGTTGTGGTGGTGGAGGGCAGCTATGTTGTGGTGGTAAAGGGCAGCTTTGTTGTGGTGAAGGAGAGGGCAGCTTTGTGGTGGTGGTGGGCAGCTTTGTGGTGGTGGAGGGCAGCTTTGTGGTGGTGAAGGGCAGCTTTGTGGTGGTGGAGGGCAGCTTTGAGGTGGTGGTGGAGGGCAGCTTTGTGTTGGTGGTGGAGGGCAGCTTTGTTGTGGTGGTGGAGGGCAGCTTTGTGGTGGTGAAGGGCAGCTTTGTGGTGGTGGTGGAGGGCAGCTTTGTTGTGGTGGAGAGCAGCTTTGTGGTGGTGGAGGGCAGCTTTGTGGTGGTGAAGGGCAGCTTTGTGTTGATGGAGGGCTGCTTTGTGGTGGTGGTGGAGGGCAGCTTTGTGGTGGTGGTGGAGGGCAGCTTTGTTGTGGTGGTGGAGGGCAGCTTTGTTGTGGTGGTGGAGGGCAGCTTAGTGGTGGTGGAGGGCAGCTTTGTGGTGGTGGTGGAGGGCAGCTTTGTGGTGGTGGAGGGCAGCTTTGTGGTGGTGGTGGAGGGCAGCTTTGTGGTGGTGGAGGGCAGCTTTGTGGTGGTGGTGGAGAGCAGCTTTGTGGTGGTGGTGGAGGGCAGCTTTGTGGTGGTGGATGGCAGCTTTGTGGTGGTGGTGGAGAGCAGCTTTGTTGTGGTGGTGGAGGGCAGCTTTGTGGTGGTGAAGGGCAGCTTTGTGGTGGTGGTGGAGGACAGCTTTGTTGTGGTGGTGGAGGGCAGCTTTGTTGTGGTGGTGGAGGGCAGTTTAGTGGTGGTGGAGGGCAGCTTTGTGGTGGTGGTGGAGGGCAGCTTTGTGGTGGTGGAGGGCAGCTTTGTGGTGGTGGTGGAGGGCAGCTTTGTTGTGGTGGTGGAGGGCAGCTTTGTGGTGGTGGAGGGCAGCTTTGTGGTGGTGGTGGAGGGCAGCTTTGTGGTGGTGGAGGGCAGCTTTGTGGTGGTGGTGGAGAGCAGCTTTGTGGTGGTGGAGGAGGGCAGCTTTGTGGTGGTGGAGGGCAGCTTTGTGGTGGTGGTGGAGGGCAGCTTTGTTGTGGTGGAGAGCAGCTTTGTGGTGGTGGAGGGCAGCTTTGTGGTGGTGAAGGGCAGATTTGTGGTGGTGGTGGAGGGCAGCTTTGTGGTGGTGGTGGAGAGCAGCTTTGTGGTGGTGGAGGAGGGCAGCTTTGTGGTGGTGGAGGGAAGCTTTGTGATAGTGGTGGAGGGCAGCTTTGTGTTGGTGGTGGAGGGCAGCTTTGTGGTGGCGGTGGTGGGCAGCTTTGTGGTGGTGGAGGGCAGCTTTGTGGTGGTGGTGGTGGGCAGCTTTGTGGTGGTGGTGGAGAGCAGCTTTGTGGTGAGGGTGGAGGGCAGCTTTGTGGTGGTGGAGGGCAGCTATGTGGTGGTGGAGGGCAGTTTTGTGGTGATGGTGGAGAGCAGCTTTGTGGTGGTGGTGGAGGGCAGCTTTGTGGTGGTAGTGGAGAGCAGCTTTGTGGTGGTGGTGGAGGGCAGCTTTGTGGTGGTGGTTGAGGGCAGCTTTGTGCTAGTGGGTGGTGGTGGAGGGAAGCTTTGTGGTGGTGGTGGAGGGCAGCTTTGTGGTAGTGGTGGAGAGCAGCTTTGTGGTGGTGTTGGAGGGCATATTTGTGGTGGTGGTGGAGGGCAGCTTTGTGGTGGTGGTGGAAAGCAGCTTTGTGGTGGTGGAGGGCAGCTTTGTGGTGGTGGAGGAGGGCAACTCTGTGGTGGTGGGTGGTGGTGGAGGGCAGCTTTGTAGTGGTGGAGGGCAGCTTTGTGGTGGTGGAGGGCAGCTTTGTGGTGGTGGAGGGCAGCTTTGTGGTGGTGGTGGAGGGCAGCTTTGTGGTGGTGGAGGGCAGCTTTGTGGTGGTGGAGGGCAGCTTTGTGGTGGTGGAGAGCAGCTTTGTGGTGGTGAAGGGCAGCTTTGTTGTGGTGGTGGAGGGCAGCTATGTTGTGGTGGTGGAGGGCAGCTTTGTTGTGGTGGTGGAGGGCAGCTTTGTGGTGGTGGTGGGCACCTTTGTGGTGGTGGACAGCAGCTTTGTGGTGGTGGAGGGCAGCTTTGTGGTGGTGAAGGGCAGCTTTGTGGTGGTGGAGGGCAGCTTTGTGGTGGTGGTGGAGGGCAGCTTTGTGTTGGTGGTGGAGGGCAGCTTTGTTGTGGTGGTGGAGGGCAGCTTTGTGGTGGTGAAGGGCAGCTTTGTGGTGGTGGTGGAGGGCAGCTTTGTTGTGGTGGAGAGCAGCTTTGTGGTGGTGAAGGGCAGCTTTGTGGTGGTGAAGGGCAGCTTTGTGGTGGTGGAGGGCAGCTTTGTGGTGGTGGTGGAGGGCAGCTTTGTGGTGGTGGTGGAGGGCAGCTTTGTGGGGGTGGTGGAGGGCAGCTTTGTGGTGGAGGGCAGCTTTGTGGTGGTGAGTAGTGGTGGAGGGCAGCTTTGTGGTGGTGGTGGAGGGCAGCTTTGTGGTGGTGGTGGGCAGTTTTGTGGTGGTGGTGGAGGGCAGCTTTGTGGTGGTGGAGGAAGGCAGATTTGTGGTGATGAAGGGCAGCTTTGTTGTGGTGGAAAGCAGCTTTGTGGTGGTAGAGAAGGGCAGCTTTGTTGTGGTGGAGGGCAGCTTTGTGGTGGTGGTGGACGGCAGCTTTATTGTGGTGGAGGGCAGCTTTGTGGTGGTGGAGGGCAGCTTTGTGGTGGTGGTGGAGGGCAGCTTTGTGGTGGTGGTGGAGAGCAGCTTTGTGGTGGTGGTGGAGGGCAGCTTTGTGGTGGTGGAGGAGGGCAGCTTTGATGTGGTGGAGGGCAGCTTTGTGGTGGTGGTGGAGGGCAGCTTTGTTGTGGTGGAGAGCAGCTTTGTGGTGGTGGAGGGCAGCTTTGTGGTGGTGAAGGGCAGATTTGTGGTGGTGGTGGAGGGCAGCTTTGTGGTGGTGGTGGGCAGGTTTGTGGTGGTGTAGGGCAGCTTTGTGGTGGTGAAGGGCAGCTTTGTGGTGGTGGAGGGCAGCTTTGTGGTGGTGGTGGAGGGCAGCTTTGTGTTGGTGGTGGAGGGCAGCTTTGTTGTGGTGGTGGAGGGCAGCTTTGTGGTCGTGAAGGGCAGCTTTGTGGTGGTGGTGGAGGGCAGCTTTGTTGTGGTGGAGAGCAGATTTGTGGTGGTGGAGGGCAGCTTTGTGGTGGTGAAGGGCAGCTTTGTGGTGATGGAGGGCAGCTTTGTGGTGGTGGTGGAGGGCAGCTTTGTGGTGGTGGAGGGCAGCTTTGTGGTGGTGGAGGGCAGCTTTGTGGTGGTGGAGAGCAGCTTTGTAGTGGTGAAGGGCAGCTTTGTTGTGGTGGTGGAGGGCAGCTATGTTGTGGTGGTAAAGGGCAGCTTTGTTGTGGTGAAGGAGAGGGCAGCTTTGTGGTGGTGGAGGGCAGCTTTGAGGTGGTGGTGGAGGGCAGCTTTGTGTTGGTGGTGGAGGGCAGCTTTGTTGTGGTGGTGGAGGGCAGCTTTGTGGTGGTGAAGGGCAGCTTTGTGGTGGTGGTGGAGGGCAGCTTTGTTGTGGTGGAGAGCAGCTTTGTGGTGGTGGAGGGCAGCTTTGTGGTGGTGGAGAGCAGCTTTGTGGTGGTGGAGGGCTGCTTTGTGGTGGTGGTGGAGGGCAGCTTTGTTGTGGTGGTGGAGGGCAGCTTTGTTGTGGTGGTGGAGGGCAGCTTTGTGGTGGTGAAGGGCAGCTTTGTGGTGGTGGTGGAGGACAGCTTTGTTGTGGTGGTGGAGGGCAGCTTTGTTGTGGTGGTGGAGGGCAGCTTAGTGGTGGTGGAGGGCAGCTTTGTGGTGGTGGTGGAGGGCAGCTTTGTGGTGGTGGAGGGCAGCTTTGTGGTGGTGGTGGAGGGCAGCTTTGTTGTGGTGGTGGAGGGCAGCTTTGTGGTGGTGGAGGGCAGCTTTGTGGTGGTGGTGGAGGGCAGCTTTGTGGTGGTGGAGGGCAGCTTTGTGGTGGTGGTGGAGAGCAGCTTTGTGGTCGTGGAGGAGGGCAGCTTTGATGTGGTGGAGGGCAGCTTTGTGGTGGTGGTGGAGGGCAGCTTTGTTGTGGTGGAGAGCAGCTTTGTGGTGGTGGAGGGCAGCTTTGTGGTGGTGAAGGGCAGATTTGTGGTGGAGGTGGAGGGCAGCTTTGTGGTGGTGGTGGAGAGCAGCTTTGTGGTGGTGGAGGAGGGCAGCTTTGTGGTGGTGGAGGGAAGCTTTGTGATGGTGGTGGAGGGCAGCTTTGTGGTGGTGGTGGAGGGCAGCTTTGTGGTGGCGGTGGTGGGCAGCTTTGTGGTGGTGGAGGGCAGCTTTGTGGTGGTGGTGGTGGGCAGCTTTGTGGTGGTGGTGGAGAGCAGCTTTGTAGTGAGGGTGGAGGGCAGCTTTGTGGTGGTGGAGGGCAGCTATGTGGTGGTGGAGGGCAGTTTTGTGGTGATGGTGGAGAGCAGCTTTGTGGTGGTGGTGGAGGGCAGCTTTGTGGTGGTGGTGGAGAGCAGCTTTGTGGTGGTGGTGGAGGGCAGCTTTGTGGTGGTGGTTGAGGGCAGCTTTGTGGTAGTGGGTGGTGGTGGAGGGAAGCATTGTGGTGGTGGTGGAGGGCAGCTTTGTGGTGGTGGTGGAGAGCAGCTTTGTGGTGGTGGTGGAGGGCATCTTTGTGGTGGTGGTGGAGGGCAGCTTTGTGGGGGTGGTGGAAAGCAGCTTTGTGGTGGTGGAGGGCAGCTTTGTGGTGGTGGAGGAGGGCACCTATGTGGTGGTGGGTGGTGGTGGAGGGCAGCTTTGTGGTGGTGGAGGGCAGCTTTGTGGTGGTGGAGAGCAGCTTTGTGGTGGTGAAGGGCAGCTTTGTTGTGGTGGTGGAGGGCAGCTATGTTGTGGTGGTGGAGGGCAGCTTTGTTGTGGTGGTGGAGGGCAGCTTTGTGTTGGTGGTGGAGGGCAGCTTTGTTGTGGTGGTGGAGGGCAGCTTTGTGGTGGTGAAGGGCAGCTTTGTGGTGGTGGTGGAGGGCAGCTTTGTTGTGGTGGAGAGCAGCTTTGTGGTGGTGAAGGGCAGCTTTGTGGTGGTCAAGGGCAGCTTTGTGGTGGTGGAGGGCAGCTTTGTGGTGGTGGTGGAGGGCAGCTTTGTGGTGGTGGTGGAGGGCAGCTTTGTGGGGGTGGTGGAGGGCAGCTTTGTGGTGGTGAGTAGTGGTGGAGGGCAGCTTTGTGGTGGTGGTGGAGGGCAGCTTTGTGGTGGTGGTGGGCAGTTTTGTGGTGGTGGTGGAGGGCAGCTTTGTGGTGGTGGAGGAGGGCAGCTTTGTGGTGGTGAAGGGCAGCTTTGTTGTGGTGGAAAGCAGCTTTGTGGTGGTAGAGAAGGGCAGCTTTGTTGTGGTGGAGGGCAGCTTTGTGGTGGTGGTGGAGGGCAACTTTATTGTGGTGGAGGGCAGCTTTGTGGTAGTGGAGGGCAGCTTTGTGGTGGTGGTGGAGGGCAGCTTTGTGGTGGTGGTGGAGAGCAGCTTTGTGGTGGTGGTGGAGGGCAGCTTTGTGGTGGTGGTGGAGGGCAGCTTTGTGGTGGTGGTGGAGGGCAGCTTTGTGGTGGTGGTGATGGGCAGCTTTGTGGTGGTGGTGGAGGGCAGCTTTATGGTAGTGGTGGAGGGCAGCTTTGTGGTGGTGGTGGAGGGCAGCTTTGTGGTGGTGGGTGGTGGTGGAGGGCAGCTTTGTGGTGGTGGTGGAGGGCAGCTTTGTGGTGGTGGTGGAGGGCAGCTTTGTGGTAGTGGGTGGTGGTGGAGGGAAGCTTTGTGGTGGTGGTGGAGGGCAGCTTTGTGGTGGTGGTGGAGGGCAGCTTTGTGGTGGTGGTGGAGAGCAGCTTTGTGGTGATGGTGGAGGGCAGCTTTGTGGTGGTGGTGGAGGGCAGCTTTGTGGTAGTGGGTGGTGGTGGAGGGAAGCTTTGTGGTGGTGGTGGAGGGCAGCTTTTTGGTGGTGGTGGAGAGCAGCTTTGTGGTGGTGGTGGAGGGCATCTTTGAGGTGGTGGTGGAGGGCAGCTTTGTGGTGGTGGTGGAAAGCAGCTTTGTGGTGGTGGAGGGCAGCTTTGTGGCGGTGGAGGAGGGCACCTCTGTGGTGGTGGGTGGTGGTGGAGGGCAGCTTTGTGGTGGAGGGCAGCTTTGTGGTGGTGGAGGGCAGCTTTGTGGTGGTGGAGGGCAGCTTTGTGGTGGTTTTGGAGGGCAGCTTTGTGGTGGTGGAGGGCAGCTTTGTGGTGGTGGAGGGCGGCTTTGTGGTGGTGGAGAGCAGCTTTGTGGTGGTGAAGGGCAGCTTTGTTGTGGTGGTGGAGGGCAGCTTTGTTGTGGTGGTGGAGGGCAGCTTTGTGGTGGCGGAGGGCACGTGTGTGGTGGTGGAGAGCAGCTTTGTGGTTGTGGAGGGCAGCTTTGTGGTGGTGAAGGGCAGCTTTGTGGTGGTGGAGGGCAGCTTTGTGGTGGTGGTGGAGGGCAGCTTTGTGGTAGTGGTGGAGGGCAGCTTTGTTGTGGTGGTGGAGGGCAGCTTTGTGGTGGTGAAGGGCAGCTTTGTGGTGGTGGTGGAGGGCAGCTTTGTTGTGGTGGAGAGCAGCTTTGTGGTGGTGGAGGGCAGCTTTGTGGTGGTGAAGGGAAGCTTTGTGTTGGTGGAGGGCAGCTTTGTGGTGGTGGTGGAGGGCAGCTTTGTGGTGGTGGAGGAGGGCAGCTTTGTGGTGGTGAAGGGCAGCTTTGTTGTGGTGGAAAGCAGCTTTGTGGTGGTAGAGAAGGGCAGCTTTGTTGTGGTGGAGGGCAGCTTTGTGGTGGTGGTGGAGGGCAACTTTATTGTGGTGGAGGGCAGCTTTGTGGTAGTGGAGGGCAGCTTTGTGGTGGTGGTGGAGGGCAGCTTTGTGGTGGTGGTGGAGAGCAGCTTTGTGGTGGTGGTGGAGGGCAGCTTTGTGGTGGTGGTGGAGGGCAGCTTTGTGGTGGTGGTGGAGGGCAGCTTTGTGGTGGTGGTGATGGGCAGCTTTGTGGTGGTGGTGGAGGGCAGCTTTATGGTAGTGGTGGAGGGCAGCTTTGTGGTGGTGGTGGAGGGCAGCTTTGTGGTGGTGGGTGGTGGTGGAGGGCAGCTTTGTGGTGGTGGTGGAGGGCAGCTTTGTGGTGGTGGTGGAGGGCAGCTTTGTGGTAGTGGGTGGTGGTGGAGGGAAGCTTTGTGGTGGTGGTGGAGGGCAGCTTTGTGGTGGTGGTGGAGGGCAGCTTTGTGGTGGTGGTGGAGAGCAGCTTTGTGGTGATGGTGGAGGGCAGCTTTGTGGTGGTGGTGGAGGGCAGCTTTGTGGTAGTGGGTGGTGGTGGAGGGAAGCTTTGTGGTGGTGGTGGAGGGCAGCTTTTTGGTGGTGGTGGAGAGCAGCTTTGAGGTGGTGGTGGAGGGCATCTTTGAGGTGGTGGTGGAGGGCAGCTTTGTGGTGGTGGTGGAAAGCAGCTTTGTGGTGGTGGAGGGCAGCTTTGTGGCGGTGGAGGAGGGCACCTCTGTGGTGGTGGGTGGTGGTGGAGGGCAGCTTTGTGGTGGAGGGCAGCTTTGTGGTGGTGGTGGAGGGCAGCTTTGTGGTGGTGGAGGGCAGCTTTGTGGTGGTGGTGGAGGGCAGCTTTGTGGTGGCGGTGGTGGGAAGCTTTGTGGTGGCGGAGGGCAGCTTTGTGGTGGTGGTGGTGGGCAGCTTTGTGGTGGTGGTGTAGAGCAGCTTTGTGGTGGTGGTGGAGGGCAGCTTTGTGGTGGTGGAGGGCAGCTTTGTGTTGGTGGAGGGTAGCTTTGTGGTGGTGGTGGAGAGCAGCTTTGTGGTGGTGGTTGAGGGCAGCTTTGTGGTGGTGGTGGAGAGCAGCTTTGTGGTGGTGGTGGAGGGCAGCTTTGTGGTGGTGGTGGAGGGCAGCTTTGTGGTGGTGGTGGTGGGCATCTTTGTGGTGGTGAAGGGCACCTTTGTGGTGGGGGTGAAGGGCAGCTCTGTGGTGGTGAAGGGAAGCTTTGTGGTGGTGGTGGAGGGCAGCTTTGTGGTGGTGGTGGGCAGCTTTGTGGTGGTGGGTGGTGATGGTGGGCAGCTTTGTGGTGGTAATGGTGCGCAGCTTTGTGGTGGTGGTGGAGGGCAGCTTAGTGGTGGTGGTGGAGGGCAGCTTTGTGGTGGTGGTGGAGGGCAGCTTTGTGGTGGTGGTGAAGGGCAGCTTTGTGGTGGTGGTGGAGGGCAGCTTTGTGGTGGTGGTGGAGGGCAGCTTTGTGGTGGTGGTGGTGGGTAGCTTTGTGGTGGTGGTGGAGGGCAGCTTTGTGGTGGTGGTGGAGGGCAGCTTTGTGGTGGTGGTGGAGGGCAGATTTGTGGTGGTGGTGGAGGGCAGCTTTGTGGTGGTGGAGGGCAGCTTTGTGTTGGTGGAGGGTAGCTTTGTGGTGGTGGTGGAGAGCAGCTTTGTGGTGGTGGTGGAGGGCAGCTTTGTGGTGGTGGTGGAGAGCAGCTTTGTGGTGGTGGAGGGCAGCTTTTTGGTGGTGGTGGAGAGCAGCTTTGTGGTGGTGGTGGTGGGCATCTTTGTGGTGGTGAAGGGCAGCTTTGTGGTGGTGGTGAAGGGCAGCTTTGTGGTGGTGAAGGGCAGCTTTGTGGTGGTGGTGGAGGGCAGCTTTGTGGTGGTGGTGGTGGTTACCTGGTTGATGGGGTTCTGGGAGTTCTTCTACTCCCCAAGCCCGGCCCAAGGCCAAGCTCGACTTGTGAGAGTTTGGTCCACCAGGCTGTTGCTTGGAGCGGCCCGCAGGCCCACATACCCACCACAGCCCGGTTGGTCCGGCACTCCTTGGAGGAATAAATCTAGTTTCCTCTTGAAAATGTCCACGGTTGTTCCGGCAATATTTCTTATGCTTGTTGGGAGGACGTTGAACAACCGCGGACCTCTGATGTTTATACAGTGTTCTCTGATTGTGCCTATGGCACCTCTGCTCTTCATTGGTTCTATTCTACATTTTCTTCCATGTCGTTCACTCCAGTACGTTGTTATTTTACTGTGTAGATTTGGTACTTGGCCCTCCAGTATCTTCCAGGTGTATATTATTTGATATCTCTCTCGTCTTCTTTCTAGTGAGTACATTTGGAGGGCTTTGAGACGATCCCAATAATTTAGGTGCTTTATTGCGTCTATGCGTGCCGTATATGTTCTCTGTATTCCCTCTATTTCAGCAATCTCTCCTGCTTTGAAGGGGGAAGTGAGTACTGAGCAGTACTCAAGACGGGACAACACAAGTGCCTTGAAGAGTACAACCATTGTGATGGTTGGTGGGCAGCTTTGTGGTGGTGGGTGGTGAAGGTGGGCAGCTTTGTGATTGTAATGGTGGGCAGCTTTGTGGTGGTGGTGGAGGGCTGCTTAGTGGTGGTGGTGGAGGGCAGCTTTGTGGTGGTGGGTTGTGGTGGAGGGCAGCTTTGTGGTGGTGGTGAAGGGCAGCTTTGTGGTGGTGGTGGAGGGCAGCTTTGTGGTGGTGGTGGAGGGCAGCTTTGTGGTGGTGGTGGTGGGTAGCTTTGTGGTGGTGGTGGAGGGCAGCTTTGTGGTGGTGGTGGAGGGCAGCTTTGTGGTGGTGGTGGAGGGCAGCTTTGTGGTGGTGGTGGAGGGCAGCTTTTGGTGGTGGAGGGCAGCTTTGTTGTGGTGGAGGGCAGCTTTGTGGTGGTGGTGGAGGGCAGCTTTGTGGTGGTGGAGGGCAGCTTTGTGGTGGTGGTGGAGGGAAGCTTTGTGGAGGTGGAGGGCAGCTTTGTGGTGGTGGAGGGCAGCTTTGTGGTGGTGGAGGGTAGCTTTGTGGTGGTGGAGGGCAGCTTTGTGGTGGTGGAGGGCAGCTTTGTGGTGGTGGTGGAGGGCAGCTTTGTGGTGGTGGTGGAGGGCAGCTTTGTGGTGGTGGTGGAGGGCAGCTTTGTTGTGGTGGTGGAGGGCAGCTTTGTGGTGGCGGAGGGCACGTGTGTGGTGGTGGAGAGCAGCTTTGTGGTGGTGGAGGGCAGCTTTGTGGTGGTGAAGGGCAGCTTTGTGGTGGTGGAGGGCAGCTTTGTGGTGGTGGGGAGGGCAGCTTTGTGGTAGTGGTGGAGGGCAGCTTTGTTGTGGTGGTGGAGGGCAGCTTTGTGGTGGTGAAGGGCAGCTTTGTGGTGGTGGTGGAGGGCAGCTTTGTTGTGGTGGAGAGCAGCTTTGTGGTGGTGGAGGGCAGCTTTGTGGTGGTGAAGGGCGGCTTTGTGTTGGTGGAGGGCAGCTTTGTGGTGGTGGTGGAGGGCAGCTTTGTGGTGGTGGTGGAGGGCAGCTTTGTTGTGGTGGTGGAGGGCAGCTTTGTGGTGGTGAAGGGCAGCTTTGTGGTGGTGATGGAGGGCAGCTTTGTTGTGATGGTGGAGGGCAGCTTTGTTGTGGTGGTGGAGGGCAGCTTTGTGGTGGTGGAGGACAGCTTTGTGGTGGTGGTGGAGGGGTGCTTTGAGATGGTGGTGGAGGGTCAGCTTTGTGGTGGTGGAGGGCAGCTTTGTGGTGGTGGTAGAGGGCAGCTTTGTTGTGGTGGAGAGCAGCTTTGTGGTGGTGGAGGAGGGCAGCTTTGTGGTGGTGAAGGGCAGCTTTGTGGTGGTGAAGGGCAGATTTCTGGTGTTGGTGGAGGGCAGCTTTGTGGTGGTGGTGGAGAGCAGCTTTGTGGTGGTGGAGGAGGGCAGCTTTGTGGTGGTGGAGGGCAGCTTTGTGGTGGTGGTGGAGGGCAGCTTTGTGGTGGTGGAGGGCAACTTTGTGGTGGTGGTGGAGGGCAGCTTTGTGGTGGCGGTGGTGGGAAGCTTTATGGTGGCGGAGGGCAGCTTTGTGGTGGTGGTGGTGGGCAGCTTTGTGGTGGTGGTGTAGAGCAGCTTTGTGGTGGTGGTGGAGGGCAGCTTTGTGGTGGTGGAGGGCAGCTTTGTGTTGGTGGAGGGTAGCTTTGTGGTGGTGGTGGAGAGCAGCTTTGTGGTGGTGGTGGAGGGCAGCTTTGTGGTGGTGGTGGAGAGCAGCTTTGTGGTGGTGGTGGAGGGCAGCTTTGTGGTGGTGGTGGAGAGCAGCTTTGTGGTGGTAGTGGTGGGCATCTTTGTGGTGGTGAATGGCAGCTTTGTGGTGGTGGTGAAGGGCAGGTTTGTGGTGGTGAAGGGCAGCTTTGTGGTGGTGGTGGAGGGCAGCTTTGTGGTGGTGGTGGGTAGCTTTGTGGTGGTGGGTGGTGATGGTGGGCAGCTTTGTGGTGGTAATGGTGGGCAGCTTTGTGGTGGTGGTGGAGGGCAGCTTAGTAATGGTGGTGGAGGGCAGCTTTGTGGTGGTGGTGGAGGGCAGCTTTGTGGTGGTGGTGAAGGGCAGCTTTTTGGTGGTGGTGGAGGGCAGCTTTGTGGTGGTGGTGGAGGGCAGCTTTGAGGTGGTGGTGGTGGGTAGCTTTGTGGTGGTGGTGGAGGGCAGCTTTGTGGTGGTGGTGGAGGGCAGCTTTGTGGTGGTGGTGGAGGGCAGCTTTGTGGTGGAGGTGGAGGGCAGCTTTTGGTGATGGAGGGCAGCTTTGTTGTGGTGGAGGGCAGCTTTGTGGTGGTGGTGGAGGGCAGCTTTGTGGTGGTGGTGGAGGGCAGCTTTGTGGTGGTGGAGGGCAGCTTTGTAGTGGTGGTGGAGGGCAGCTTTGTGGTGGTGGAGGGCAGCTTTGTGGTGGTGGAGGGCAGCTTTGTGGTGGTGGAGGGCAGCTTTGTGGTGGTGGTGGAGGGAAGCTTTGTGGTGGTGGTGGAGGGCAGCTTTGTGGTGGTGGTGGAGGGCAGCTTCGTGGTGGTGGAGGGCAGCTTTGTGGTGGTGGAGGGCAGCTTTGTGGTGGTGGTGGAGGGCAGCTTTGTGGTGGTGGTGGAGGGCAGCTTTGTAGTGGTGGTGGAGGGCAGCTTTGTGGTGGTGGTGGAGGGCAGCTTTGTTGTGGTGGGTGGTGGCGGAGGGCAGCTTTGTGGTGGTGGTGGAGGGCAGCTTTGTGGTGGTGGGTGGTGGTGGAGAGCAGCTTTGTGGTGGTGGTGGAGGGCAGCTTTGTGGTGGTGGTGGAGGGCAGCTTTGTGCTGGTGGTGGAGGGCAGCTTTGTGGTGGTGGTGGAGGGCAGCTTTGTGGTGGTGGTGGAGAGCAGCTTTGTGGTGGTGGTGGAGGGCAGCTTTGTGGTGGTGATGGAGGGCAGCTTTGTTGTGATGGTGGAGGGCAGCTTTGTTGTGGTGGTGGAGGGCAGCTTTGTGGTGGTGGAGGACAGCTTTGTGGTGGTGGTGGAGGGGTGCTTTGAGATGGTGGTGGAGGGTCAGCTTTGTGGTGGTGGAGGGCAGCTTTGTGGTGGTGGTAGAGGGCAGCTTTGTTGTGGTGGAGAGCAGCTTTGTGGTGGTGGAGGAGGGCAGCTTTGTGGTGGTGAAGGGCAGCTTTGTGGTGGTGAAGGGCAGATTTCTGGTGTTGGTGGAGGGCAGCTTTGTGGTGGTGGTGGAGAGCAGCTTTGTGGTGGTGGAGGAGGGCAGCTTTGTGGTGGTGGAGGGCAGCTTTGTGGTGGTGGTGGAGGGCAGCTTTGTGGTGGTGGAGGGCAACTTTGTGGTGGTGGTGGAGGGCAGCTTTGTGGTGGCGGTGGTGGGAAGCTTTATGGTGGCGGAGGGCAGCTTTGTGGTGGTGGTGGTGGGCAGCTTTGTGGTGGTGGTGTAGAGCAGCTTTGTGGTGGTGGTGGAGGGCAGCTTTGTGGTGGTGGAGGGCAGCTTTGTGTTGGTGGAGGGTAGCTTTGTGGTGGTGGTGGAGAGCAGCTTTGTGGTGGTGGTGGAGGGCAGCTTTGTGGTGGTGGTGGAGAGCAGCTTTGTGGTGGTGGTGGAGGGCAGCTTTGTGGTGGTGGTGGAGAGCAGCTTTGTGGTGGTAGTGGTGGGCATCTTTGTGGTGGTGAATGGCAGCTTTGTGGTGGTGGTGAAGGGCAGGTTTGTGGTGGTGAAGGGCAGCTTTGTGGTGGTGGTGGAGGGCAGCTTTGTGGTGGTGGTGGGTAGCTTTGTGGTGGTGGGTGGTGATGGTGGGCAGCTTTGTGGTGGTAATGGTGGGCAGCTTTGTGGTGGTGGTGGAGGGCAGCTTAGTAATGGTGGTGGAGGGCAGCTTTGTGGTGGTGGTGGAGGGCAGCTTTGTGGTGGTGGTGAAGGGCAGCTTTTTGGTGGTGGTGGAGGGCAGCTTTGTGGTGGTGGTGGAGGGCAGCTTTGAGGTGGTGGTGGTGGGTAGCTTTGTGGTGGTGGTGGAGGGCAGCTTTGTGGTGGTGGTGGAGGGCAGCTTTGTGGTGGTGGTGGAGGGCAGCTTTGTGGTGGAGGTGGAGGGCAGCTTTTGGGGATGGAGGGCAGCTTTGTTGTGGTGGAGGGCAGCTTTGTGGTGGTGGTGGAGGGCAGCTTTGTGGTGGTGGTGGAGGGCAGCTTTGTGGTGGTGGAGGGCAGCTTTGTAGTGGTGGTGGAGGGCAGCTTTGTGGTGGTGGAGGGCAGCTTTGTGGTGGTGGAGGGCAGCTTTGTGGTGGTGGAGGGCAGCTTTGTGGTGGTGGTGGAGGGAAGCTTTGTGGTGGTGGTGGAGGGCAGCTTTGTGGTGGTGGTGGAGGGCAGCTTCGTGGTGGTGGAGGGCAGCTTTGTGGTGGTGGAGGGCAGCTTTGTGGTGGTGGTGGAGGGCAGCTTTGTGGTGGTGGTGGAGGGCAGCTTTGTAGTGGTGGTGGAGGGCAGCTTTGTGGTGGTGGTGGAGGGCAGCTTTGTTGTGGTGGGTGGTGGCGGAGGGCAGCTTTGTGGTGGTGGTGGAGGGCAGCTTTGTGGTGGTGGGTGGTGGTGGAGGGCAGCTTTGTGGTGGTGGTGGAGGGCAGCTTTGTGGTGGTGGTGGAGGGCAGCTTTGTGCTGGTGGTGGAGGGCAGCTTTGTGGTGGTGGTGGAGGGCAGCTTTGTGGTGGTGGTGGAGAGCAGCTTTGTGGTGGTGGTGGAGGGCAGCTTTGTGGTGGTGGTGGCGGGCAGCTTTGTGGTGGTGGGTGGTGGTGGAGGGCAGCTTTGTGGTGGTGGTGGAGGGCAGCTTTGTGGTGGTGGTGGAGAGTAGCTTTGTGGTGGTGGTGGAGGGCATCTTTGTGGTGGTGGTGGAGGGCAGCTTTGTGGTGGTGGTGGAGAGCAGCTTTGTGGTGGTGAAGGGCAGCTTTGTTGTGGTGGTGGAGGGCAGCTTTGTGGTGGTGGAGGAGGGCACCTCTGTGGTGGTGGGTGGTGGTGGAGGGCAGCTTTGTGTTGGTGGAGGGCAGCTTTGTGGTGGTGGAGGGCAGCTTTGTGGTGGTGGTGGAGGGCAGCTTTGTGGTGGTGGAGGGCAGCTTTGTGGTGGTGGAGGGCAGCTTTGTGGTGGTGGAGAGCAGCTTTGTGGTGGTGAAGGGCAGCTTTGTTGTGGTGGTGGAGGGCAGCTTTGTGGTGGTGAAGGGCAGCTTTGTGGTGGTGGTGGAGGGCAGCTTTGTTGTGGTGGTGGAGGGCAGCTTTGTTGTGGTGGTGGAGGGCAGCTTTGTGGTGGTAGAGGGCAGCTTTGTGGTGGTGGAGGGCAGCTTTGTGGTGGTGGTAGAGGGCAGCTTTCTTGTGGTGGAGAGCAGCTTTGTGGTGGTGGAGGAGGGCAGCTTTGTGGTGGTGGAGGGCAGCTTTGCGGTGGTGGAGGGCAGCTTCGTGGTGGTGAAGGGCAGCTTTGTGGAGGTGGAGGGCAGCTTTGTGGTGGTGGTGGAGGGCAGCTTTGTGGTAGTGGTGGAGGGCAGCTTTGTTGTGGTGGTGGAGGGCAGCTTTGTGGTGGTGAAGGGCAGCTTTGTGGTGGTGGTGGTGGAAGACAGCTTTGTTGTGGTGGTGGAGGGCAGCTTTGTTGTGGTGGTGGAGGGCAGCTTTGTTGTGGTGGTGGAGGGCAGCTTTGTGGTGGTGGAGGGCAGCTTTGTGGTGGTGGTGGAGGGCACCTCTGTGGTGGTGGAGGGCAGCTTTGTGGTGGTGGTAGAGGGCAGCTTTCTTGTGGTGGAGAGCAGCTTTGTGGTGGTGGAGGAGGGCAGCTTTGTGGTGGTGGAGGGCAGCTTTGTGGTGGTGGAGGGCAGCTTTGTGCTGGTGGTGGAGGGCAGCTTTGTGGTGGTGGTGGAGGGCAGCTTTGTGGTGGTGAAGGGCAGCTTTGTGGTGGTGGTGGAGGGCAGCTTTGTGGTGGTGGAGGGCAGCTTTGTGCTGGTGGTGGAGGGCAGCTTTGTGGTGGTGGTGGAGGGCAGCTTTGTGGTGGTGAAGGGCAGCTTTGTTGTGGTGGAGGGCAGCTTTGTGGTGGTGGTGGGGGGCAGCTTTGTGGTGGTGGAGGGCAGCTTTGTGGTGGTGGAGGAGGGCAGCTTTGTGGTTTTGGGTGGTGGTGGAGGGCAGCTTTGTGGTTTTGGGTGGTGGTGGAGGGCAGCTCTGTGGTAGTGGAGGGCAGCTTTTTAGTGGTGGAGGGCAGCTTTGTGGTGGCGGTGGTGGGCAGCTTTGTGGTGGTGGAGGGCAGCTTTGTGGTGGTGGTGGTGGGCAGCTTTGTGGTGGTGGTGGAGAGCATCTTTGTGGTGGTGGTGGAGGGCAGCTTTGTGGTTGTGGAGGGCAGCTTTGTGGTGGTGGAGGGCAGCTTTGTGGTGGTGGAGGGCAGCTTTGTGGTGGTGGTGGAGGGCAGCTTTGTGGTGGTGGAGGGCAGCTTTGTCGTGGTGGTGGAGGGCAGCTTTGTAGTGGCGGTGGTGGGCAGCTTTGTGGTGGTGGAGGGCAGCTTTGTGGTGGTGGGCAGCTTTGTGGTGGTGTTGGAGAGCAGGTTTGTGGTGGTGGTGGAGGGCAGCTTTGTGGTGGTGGAGGGCAGCTTTGTGGTGGTGGAGGGCAGTTTTGTGGTGGTGGTGGAGAGCAGCTTTGTGGTGGTGGTGGAGGGCAGCTTTGTGGTGGTGGTGGAGAGCAGCTTTGTGGTGGTGGTGGAGGGCAGCTTTGTGGTGGTGGTGGAGAGCAGCTTTGTGGTGGTGGTGGTGGGCATCTTTGTGGTGGTGAAGGGCAGCTTTGTGGTGGTGGTGAAGGGCAGCTTTGTGGTGGTGAAGGGCAGCTTTGTGGTGGTGGTGGAGGGCAGCTTTGTGGTTGTGGTGGGCAGCTTTGTGGTGGTGGGTGGTGGTGGTGGGCAGCTTTGTGGTGGTGGTGGTGGGCAGCTTTGTGGTGGTGGTGGAGGGCAGCTTTGTGGTGGTGGTGGAGGGCAGCTTTGTGGTGGTGGTGGAGGGCAGCTTTGTGGTGGTGGTGTAGGGCAGCTTTGTGGTGGTGGTGGAGGGCAGCTTTGTGGTGGTGGTGGAGGGCAGCTTTTTGGTGGTGGTGGTGGGCAGCTTTGTGGTGGTGGTGGAGGGCAGCTTTATGGTGGTGGTGAAGGGCAGCTTTTGGTGGTGGAGGGCAGCTTTGTTGTGGTGGAGGGCAGCTTTGTGGTGGTGGTGCAGAGCAGCTTTGTGGTGGTGGAGGGCAGCTTTGTGGTGGTGGTGGAGGGCAGCTTTGTGGTGGTGGAGGGCAGCTTTGTGGTGGTGATGGGCAGCTTTGTGGTGGTGGAGGGCAGTTTTGTGGTGGTGGAGGGCAGCTTTGTGGTGGTGGAGGGCAGCTTTGTGGTGGTGGTGGAGGGCAGCTTTGTGGTGGTGGTGGAGGGCAGCTTTGTGGTGGTGGTGGAGGGCAGCTTTGTGGTGGTGGAGGGCAGATTTGTTGTGGTGGAGGGCAGCTTTGTGGTGGTGGTGGAGGGCAGCTTTGTGGTGGTGGAGGGCAGTTTTGTGGTGGTGGTGGAGGGCAGCTTTGTGGTGGTGGTGGAGGGCAGCTTTGTGGTGGTGGTGGAGGGCAGCTTTGTGGTGGTGGGTGGTGGTGGAGGGCAGCTTTGTGGTGGTGGAGGGCAGCTTTGTGGTGGTGGAGGGCAGCTTTGTGGTGGCGGTGGTGGGCAGCTTTGTGGTGGTGGAGGGCAGCTTTGTGGTGGTGGTGGTGGGCAGCTTTGTGGTGGTGGTGGAGAGCAGCTTTGTGGTAGTGGTGGAGGGCAGCTTTGTGGTGGTGGAGGGCAGCTTTGTGGTGGTGGTGGAGAGCAGCTTTGTGGTGGTGGTGGAGGGCAGCTTTGTGGTGGTGGTGGAGAGCAGCTTTGTGGTGGTGGTGGAGGGCAGCTTTGTGGTGGTGGTGGAGAGCAGCTTTGTGGTGGTGGGTGGTGGTGGAGGGCAGCTTTGTGGTGGTGGTGGAGGGCAGCTTTGTGGTGGTGGTGGGCAGCTTTGTGGTGGTGGTGGTGGAGGGCAGCTTTGTGGTGGTGGTGGAGGGCAGCTTTGTGGTGGTGGGTGGTGGTGGAGGGCAGCTTTGTGGTGGTGGTGAAGGGCAGCTTTGTGGTGGTGAAGGGCAGCTTTGTGGTGGTGGTGGAGGGCAGTTTTTTGGTGGTGGTGGGCAGCTCTGTGGTGGTGGGTGGTGGTGGTGGGCAGCTTTGTGGTTGTGGTGGTGGGCAGCTTTGTGGTGGTGGTGGAGGGCAGCTTTGTGGTGGTGGTGGAGGGCAGCTTTGTGGTGGTGGTGGAGGGCAGCTTTGTGGTGGTGGTGAAGGGCAGCTTTGTGGTGGTGGTGGTGGGCAGCTTTGTGGTGGTGGTGGAGAGCAGCTTTGTGGTGGTGGTGGAGGGCAGCTTTGTGGTTGTGGAGGGCAGCTTTGTGGTGGTGGAGGGCAGCTTTGTGGTGGTGGAGGGCAGCTTTGTGGTGGTGGTGGAGGGCAGCTTTGTGGTGGTGGAGGGCAGCTTTGTCGTGGTGGTGGAGGGCAGCTTTGTAGTGGCGGTGGTGGGCAGCTTTGTGGTGGTGGAGGGCAGCTTTGTGGTGGTGGTGGTGGGCAGCTTTGTGGTGGTGGTGGAGAGCAGCTTTGTGGTGGTGGTGGAGGGCAGCTTTGTGGTGGTGGAGGGCAGCTTTGTGGTGGTGGAGGGCAGTTTTGTGGTGGTGGTGGAGAGCAGCTTTGTGGTGGTGGTGGAGGTCAGCTTTGTGGTGGTGGTGGAGAGCAGCTTTGTGGTGGTGGTGGAGGGCATCTTTGTGGTGGTGGTGGAGAGCAGCTTTGTGGTGGTGGTGGTGGGCATCTTTGTGGTGGTGAAGGGCAGCTTTGTGGTGGTGGTGAAGGGCAGCTGTGTGGTGGTGAAGGGCAGATTTGTGGTGGTGGTGGAGGGCAGCTTTGTGGTTGTGGTGGGCAGCTTTGTGGTGGTGGGTGGTGGTGGTGGGCAGCTTTGTGGTGGTGGTGGTGGTGGGCAGCTTTGTGGTGGTGGTGGAGGGCAGTTTTGTGGTGGTGGTGGAGGGCAGCTTTGTGGTGGTGGTGGAGGGCAGCTTTGTTGTGGTGGTGTAGGGCAGCTTTGTGGTGGTGGTGGAGGGCAGCTTTGTGGTGGTGGAGGGCAGCTTTGTGGTGGTGGTGGAGGGCAGCTTTGTGGTGGTGGAGGGCAGCTTTGTGGTGGTGGTGGATGGCAGCTTTGTGGTGGTGGAGGGCAGCTTTGTGGTGGTGATGGGCAGCTTTGTGGTGGTGGAGGGCAGCTTTGTGGTGGTGGAGGGCAGCTTTGTGGTGGTGGAGGGCAGCTTTGTGGTGGTGGTGGAGGGCAGCTTTGTGGTGGTGGTGGAGGGCAGCTTTGTGGTGGTGGGTGGTGGTGGAGGGCAGCTTTGTGGTGGTGGAGGGCAGCTTTGTGGTGGTGGAGGGCAGCTTTGTGGTGGCGGTGGTGTGCAGCTTTGTGGTGGTGGAGGGCAACTTTGTGGTGGTGGTGGTGGGCAGCTTTGTGGTGGTGGTGGTGGTGGAGGGCAGCTTTTTTGTGGTGGAGGGCAGCTTTGTGGTGGTGGAGGGCAGCTTTGTGGTGGTGGTGGAGAGCAGCTTTGTGGTGGTGGTGGAGGGCAGCTTTGTGGTGGTTTTGGAGAGCAGCTATGTGGTGGTGGTGGAGGGCAGCTTTGTGGTGGTGGTGGAGAGCAGCTTTGTGGTGGTGGAGGGCAGCTTTGTGGTGGTGGTGGAGGGCAGCTTTGTGGTGGTGGTGGGCAGCTTTGTGGTGGTGGTGGAGGGCAGCTTTGTGGTGGTGGGTGGTGGTGGAGGGCAGCTTTGTGGTGGTGAAGGGCAGCTTTGTGGTTGTGGTGGAGGGCAGCTTTTTGGTGGTGGTGGGCAGCTTTGTGGTGGTGGGCAGCTTTGTGGTGGTGGGTGGTGGTGGTGGGCAGCTTTGTGGTTGTGGTGGTGGGCAGCTTTGTGGTGGTGGTGGAGGGCAGCTTTGTGGTGGTGGTGGAGGGCAGCTTTGTGGTGGTGGTGGAGGGCAGCTTTGTGGTGGTGGTGAAGGGCAGCTTTGTGGTGGTGGTGGAGGGCAGCTTTGTGGTGGTGGTGGAGGGCAGCTTTGTGGTGGTGGTGAAGGGCAGCTTTGTGGTGGTTGTGGAGGGCAGCTTTGTGGTGGTGGTGGAGGGCAGCTTTGTGGTGGTGGTGGTGGGCAGCTTTGTGGTGGTGGTGGAGGGCAGCTTTGTGGTGGTGGTGGAGGGCAGCTTTGTGGTGGTGGTGAAGGGCAGCTTTGTGGTGGTGAAGGGCAGATTTGTGGTGGTGGTGGAGGGCAGCTTTGTGGTGGTGGAGGACAGCTTTGTGGTGGTGGAGAGCAGTAGTAGAAACCAAATAGTAGAACCAACTAGGAAGGAGAACACGCTGGACCTCATTTTCACTAATAATGATGAGTTGATCGGGAACATAATGATTACAAATACCTGTTACTCAGATCACAACTTAATTGAAGTTCTGACAACCATGGGGAATGGACCTTCAAAACCAGTCCAGATTCCCGGTGGAGGAGATTTCAGCAAATTCAACTTCAATAATAAACGGATAAACTGGGAGCAAATAAACCAGGACTTCACAGAAATAAACTGGGAAGAACAGCTAGGAAATGCAAACCTGAACCAGTGCCTGGAAAAAAAATAAGCTCAGTAGCACTAGAAATATGTTCAAACCGCATACCCCTAAGAAAAAAGAGAAAGAGATGCAGATTGGAACGGGAACGTCGTTCCCTATATAGGCGAAGAAAACGAATCGCGGAACAACTTGAGAGTCGCACCCTATCTCAAGAACGGCGAAGAAGGCTAGGTAGAGAAATAGAAACAATTGAACTCAAGCTACAAGAATCATACAAAACCCAGGAGAGGCAAAGAGAGCAAAAGGCCATCAGTGAAATAGAGAGAAATCCGAAATATTTTTTCTCTTATGCAAAATCAAGATCAAAAACCACATCTAGTATCGGGCCCCTGCGAAAGGGAGATGGAACTTTCACAGATGACAACAAAGAAATGAGCGAGTTACTGAGGAAGCAGTACGACTCTGTTTTCAGTGAGCCATTAAATGCACTAAAGATTGATAACCCAAATGAATTTTTCATGGATATGATACCAACATCAAATCACATATCAGACGTCGCCCTATCCCCACTAGATTTTGAAGAAGCCATAAACAGTATGCCTATGCACTCTGCACCAGGCCCGGATTCTTGGAACTCCATATTCATCAAGAATTGTAAAAAACCACTATCGCAGGCCCTTCACATTCTGTGGAGACAAAGCCTAGATACTGGCGTTATCCCTGACATACTAAAAACAGCAGAGATAGCACCACTCCATAAAGGAGGAAATAAGGCAGAGGCAAAAAATTACAGACCGATAGCACTAACATCGCACATCATAAAAATTTTTGAGAGAGTGCTAAGAAGTAAGATCACAAAATACATGGAATCACAGCATCGCCATAACCCCGGACAACATGGTTTCAGAACAGGGCGCTCTTGCCTGTCGCAGTTGCTGGACCACTATGATATGGCATTAGATGCTATGGAAGACAAACAAAACGCTGATGTAATTTACACAGATTTCGCAAAAGCTTTTGATAAATGTGACCATGGTGTTATTGCACATAAAATGCGTTCAAAAGAAATTACCGGGAAAATAGGCAGATGGATCTACAATTTCCTGACTGACAGAACCCAATGTGTAATAGTCAACAAAATAAAATCCAGCCCATCAACCGTGAAGAGCTCAGTCCCCCAGGGTACTGTGCTTGCTCCAGTACTTTTTCTCATCCTCATATCGGACATAGATCAGAACACAACCTATAGCACTGTATCATCCTTTGCAGATGACACTAGGATTTTCATGAGAGTTGGCAACATAGAGGACACGGCAAACCTCCAATCAGATGTAGATCAGGTCTTTCTATGGGCTACAGAAAATAATATGGTATTCAACGAGGATAAGTTTCAGCTCATGCGCTACGGAAAAATGAAAATATAAAAACAGAAACCACGTACAAAACGCAGGCAAATCATAACATAGAACGAAAAGGCAATGTAAAGGACCTGGGTGTACTCATGTCGGAAGATCTTACCTTTAAAGAACACAATAAAGTAGCCGTCGCAACTGCAAGAAAAATGACAGGTTGGATAACAAGAACTTTTCACACTAGAGATGCTATACCGATGATGATACTTTTCAAAACGCTTGTGCTCTCTAGAGTGGAGTACTGCTGCACAATGACAGCCCCTTTCAAAGCTGGAGAAATTGCTGACCTAGAGAGCGTGCAGAGATCCTTTACTGCTAGAATCCACTCAGTAAAACATCTAAATTACTGGGACCGACTAAAGAGCCTAAATCTGTACTCCCTTGAGCGCAGGCGGGAGAGATACATAATAATTTACACGTGGAAAATAATTGAGGGGCTGGTCCCAAACCTGCACACAGAAATAACACCACATGAGACCAGAAGACATGGCAGGATGTGCAGAATACCCCCGTTGAAAAGCAGAGGTGCAACAGGTACTCTGAGAGAGAACTCTATCAACATCAGAGGCCCGAGACTGTTCAACACGCTTCCACTACACATAAGGGGCATAACTGGCAAACCCCTCACAGTGTTTAAGAGAGAACTGGATAAGCACCTCCAAAGGATACCTGATCAACCAGGCTGTGACTCATACGTCAGGCTGCGAGCAGCCGCGTCCAACAGCCTGGTTGATCAGTCCAGCAACCAGGAGGCCTGGTCGACGACCGGGCCGCGGGGACACTAAGCCCCGGAAGCACCTCAAGGTAGCCTCAAGGTAGGTGGTGGAGGGCAGCTTTGTGGTGGTGGAGGGCAGCTTTGTGGTGGAGGGCAGCTTTGTGGTGGTGGAGGGCAGCTTTGTGGTGGTGGTGGAGGGCAGCTTTGTGGTGGTGGAGGACAGCTTTGTGGTGGCGGTGGAGGGCAGCTTTGTGGTGGTGGGTGGTTGTGGAGGGCAGCTTTGTGGTGGTGGAGGGCAGCTTTGTGGTGGTGGAGGGCAGCTTTGTGGTGGTGGAGGGCAGCTTTGTGGTGGTGGAGGGCAGCTTTGTGGTGGTGTAGGGCAGCTTTGTGGTGGTGGAGGGCAGCTTTGTGGTGGTGGAGGGCAGCTTTGTGGTGGTGGAGGGCAGCTTTGTGGTGGCGGTGGTGTGCAGCTTTGTGGTGGTGGAGGGCAGCTTTGTGGTGGTGGTGGTGGGCAGCTTTGTGGTGGTGGTGGAGGGCAGCTTTGTGGTGGTGGAGGGCAGCTTTGTGGTGGTGGAGGGCAGCTTTGTGGTGGTGGTGGAGAGCAGCTTTGTGGTGGTGGTGGAGGGCAGCTTTGTGGTGGTTTTGGAGAGCAGCTATGTGGTGGTGGTGGAGGGCAGCTTTGTGGTGGTGGTGGAGAGCAGCTTTGTGGTGGTGGGTGGTGGTGGAGGGCAGCTTTGTGGTGGTGGTGGAGGGCAGCTTTGTGGTGGTGGTGGGCAGCTTTGTGGTGGTGGTGGAGGGCAGCTTTGTGGTGGTGGGTGGTGGTGGAGGGCAGCTTTGTGGTGGTGGGTGGTGGTGGAGGGCAGCTTTGTGGTGGTGGGTGGTGGTGGAGGGCAGCTTTGTGGTGGTGAAGGGCAGCTTTGTGGTTGTGGTGGAGGGCAGCTTTTTGGTGGTGGTGGGCAGCTTTGTGGTGGTGGGCAGCTTTGTGGTGGTGGGTGGTGGTGGTGGGCAGCTTTGTGGTTGTGGTGGTGGGCAGCTTTGTGGTGGTGGTGGAGGGCAGCTTTGTGGTGGTGGTGGAGGGCAGCTTTGTGGTGGTGGTGGAGGGCAGCTTTGTGGTGGTGGTGAAGGGCAGCTTTGTGGTGGTGGTGGAGGGCAGCTTTGTGGTGGTGGTGGAGGGCAGCTTTGTGGTGGTGGTGAAGGGCAGCTTTGTGGTGGTGGTGGAGGGCAGCTTTGTGGTGGTGGTGGAGGGCAGCTTTGTGGTGGTGGTGGTGGGCAGCTTTGTGGTGGTGGTGGAGGGCAGCTTTGTGGTGGTGGTGGAGGGCAGCTTTGTGGTGGTGGTGAAGGGCAGCTTTGTGGTGGTGAAGGGCAGCTTTGTGGTGGTGGTGGAGGGCAGCTTTGTGGTGGTGGAGGACAGCTTTGTGGTGGTGGAGAGCAGTAGTAGAAACCAAATAGTAGAACCAACTAGGAAGGAGAACACGCAGGACCTCATTTTCACTAATAATGATGAGTTGATCGGGAACATAATGATTACAAATACCTGTTACTCAGATCACAACTTAATTGAAGTTCTGACAACCATGGGGAATGGACCTTCAAAACCAGTCCAGATTCCCGGTGGAGGAGATTTCAGCAAATTCAACTTCAATAATAAACGGATAAACTGGGAGCAAATAAACCAGGACTTCACAGAAATAAACTGGGAAGAACAGCTAGGAAATGCAAACCTGAACCAGTGCCTGGAAAAAAATAAGCTCAGTAGCACTAGAAATATGTTCAAACCGCATACCCCTAAGAAAAAAGAGAAAGAGATGCAGATTGGAACGGGAACGTCGTTCCCTATATAGGCGAAGAAAACGAATCGCGGAACAACTTGAGAGTCGCACCCTATCTCAAGAACGGCGAAGAAGGCTAGGTAGAGAAATTGAAACAATTGAACTCAAGCTACAAGAATCATACAAAACCCAGGAGAGGCAAAGAGAGCAAAAGGCCATCAGTGAAATAGAGAGAAATCCGAAATATTTTTTCTCTTGTGCAAAATCAAGATCAAAAACCACATCTAGTATCGGGCCCCTGCGAAAGGGAGATGGAACTTTCACAGATGACAACAAAGAAATGAGCGAGTTACTGAGGAAGCAGTACGACTCTGTTTTCAGTGAGCCATTAAATGCACTAAAGATTGATAACCCAAATGAATTTTTCATGGATATGATACCAACATCAAATCACATATCAGACGTCGCCCTATCCCCACTAGATTTTGAAGAAGCCATAAACAGTATGCCTATGCACTCTGCACCAGGCCCGGATTCTTGGAACTCCATATTCATCAAGAATTGTAAAAAACCACTATCGCAGGCCCTACACATTCTGTGGAGACAAAGCCTAGATACTGGCGTTATCCCTGACATACTAAAAACAGCAGAGATAGCACCACTCCATAAAGGAGGAAATAAGGCAGAGGCAAAAAATTACAGACCGATAGCACTAACATCGCACATCATAAAAATTTTTGAGAGAGTGCTAAGAAGTAAGATCACAAAATACATGGAATCACAGCATCTCCATAACCCCGGACAACATGGTTTCAGAACAGGGCGCTCTTGCCTGTCGCAGTTGCTGGACCACTATGATATGGCATTAGATGCTATGGAAGACAAACAAAACGCTGATGTAATTTACACAGATTTCGCAAAAGCTTTTGATAAATGTGACCATGGTGTTATTGCACATAAAATGCGTTCAAAAGGAATTACCGGGAAAATAGGCAGATGGATCTACAATTTCCTGACTGACAGAACCCAATGTGTAATAGTCAACAAAATAAAATCCAGCCCATCAACCGTGAAGAGCTCAGTCCCCCAGGGTACTGTGCTTGCTCCAGTACTTTTTCTCATCCTCATATCGGACATAGATCAGAACACAACCTATAGCACTGTATCATCCTTTGCAGATGACACTAGGATTTTCATGAGAGTTGGCAACATAGAGGACACGGCAAACCTCCAATCAGATGTAGATCAGGTCTTTCTATGGGCTACAGAAAATAATATGGTATTCAACGAGGATAAGTTTCAGCTCATGCGCTACGGAAAAATGAAAATATAAAAACAGAAACCACGTACAAAACGCAGGCAAATCATAACATAGAACGAAAAGGCAATGTAAAGGACCTGGGTGTACTCATGTCGGAAGACCTTACCTTTAAAGAACACAATAAAGTAGCCGTCGCAACTGCAAGAAAAATGACAGGTTGGATAACAAGAACTTTTCACACTAGAGATGCTATACCGATGATGATACTTTTCAAAACGCTTGTGCTCTCTAGAGTGGAGTACTGCTGCACAATGACAGCCCCTTTCAAAGCTGGAGAAATTGCTGACCTAGAGAGCGTGCAGAGATCCTTTACTGCTAGAATCCACTCAGTAAAACATCTAAATTACTGGGACCGACTAAAGAGCCTAAATCTGTACTCCCTTGAGCGCAGGCGGGAGAGATACATAATAATTTACACGTGGAAAATAATTGAGGGGCTGGTCCCAAACCTGCACACAGAAATAACACCACATGAGACCAGAAGACATGGCAGGATGTGCAGAATACCCCCGTTGAAAAGCAGAGGTGCAACAGGTACTCTGAGAGAGAACTCTATCAACATCAGAGGCCCGAGACTGTTCAACACGCTTCCACTACACATAAGGGGCATAACTGGCAAACCCCTCACAGTGTTTAAGAGAGAACTGGATAAGCACCTCCAAAGGATACCTGATCAACCAGGCTGTGACTCATACGTCAGGCTGCGAGCAGCCGCGTCCAACAGCCTGGTTGATCAGTCCAGCAACCAGGAGGCCTGGTCGACGACCGGGCCGCGGGGACACTAAGCCCCGGAAGCACCTCAAGGTAGCCTCAAGGTAGGTGGTGGAGGGCAGCTTTGTGGTGGTGGAGGGCAGCTTTGTGGTGGTGGAGGGCAGCTTTGTGGTGGTGGTGGAGGGCAGCTTTGTGGTGGTGGAGGACAGCTTTGTGGTGGTGGTGGAGGGCAGCTTTGTGGTGGTGGGTGGTTGTGGAGGGCAGCTTTGTGGTGGTGGAGGGCAGCTTTGTGGTGGTGGAGGGCAGCTTTGTGGTGGTGGAGGGCAGCTTTGTGGTGGTGGAGGGCAGCTTTGTGGTGGTGTAGGGCAGCTTTGTGGTGGTGGAGGGCAGCTTTGTGGTGGTGGTGGAGGGCAGCTTTGTGGTGGTGGTGGGCAGCTTTGTGGTGGTGGAGGGCAGCTTTGTGGTGGTGGAGGGCAGCTTTGTGGTGGTGGAGGGCAGCTTTGTGGTGGTGGAGGGCAGCTTTGTGGTGGTGGTGGAGGGCAGCTTTGTGGTGGTGTATGATGGAGCTCCTAAGCTCTTTCATACACGTTTTATTTTTGTTAATGGCAGCACCTGTTGCTCTCTCAGAGTCGTCCTACTCATCCTGAACCTTCACCACCGAGTCATCAGTCGACACAAAAATAGTGATATCATCTGCATAACCAACAACAGGAAATGTCACAACATTAAGAAGTAACAACGTCAGTAGACTAACAGACGATGCCACAGCTCGAATAAGACTTGGCTACAAGTATCTCGGGCAGTTCGGCTTGTATAGGGATCTAGATGAAGTAAAGTGTAAAGTGTGTGGACATAGGCAGGGACACACACTCGAACACTTTATCTTGGACTGTAGTAAAATTGAACCATTTAGAGATAAATCTAAGCTCACGTTGTATGATATGGCAACCTATCTTATAGGTTGCTATATCCTTTTATTTCAGGATAAAATACCTGAAATCCTTGCACTGTATCCATATTTCGCTTCCAGTAGATAAATGACATATGAGATTAAGAAACAAGTTGTGTATTGTGAAGACTAATAATAAACAGAAGCTCCCCATTGAGTTGAGAATTGATACCTGATCAACCAGGCTGTGACTCATACGTCAGGCTGCGAGCAGCCGCGTCTAACAGTCTGGTTGATCAGTCCAGCAACCAGGAGGCCTGGTCGACGACCGGGCCGCGGGGACGCTAAGCCCCGGAAGCACCTCAAGGTAACCCCCTATGACTGTAATATCTCCATTGTTCAAACAATTATATATATTAGCGATAGACCTACCATGTATGTATAATGACTTACTGTTAATTTATTATATAGCCCCTGAAATAGAACATTCTCTGTATTTAGCTGTCATTGTAATTGTAAGGTGAGAAGGATAGATGAAATTGTTTATGTAATAATCTAAGATGAGGTCTGACAAAGACCTTTTGTGCCCTCAGTAATGCCTTTTGCATTACCGCTCACATGATGAGTATGGGGTGCACAATAAGCTAGCCGCCTCCGGCGCCAACAATCATCATTGGGAAGACAAGGTGGAACAATAAAGTCATTGCATTATATTGCCAAGAACAATGGCTCTTGAAATACAACATCATTGAAAAGGGACATCCCTGAGGTAACGACCGTTCAATTGAAAATGGTTCACTCAAGACACCACTGATACCACACGCTGTTCCGATATTGTTTATAAAGCATACAGATCCAATCAGTAACTTCCTGTACCACTCCTACGCTATCCAATATTTCTAATACAAACTGAACATCAACACGGTCAAAAGCTTTGGACTAGTCGAGGTTTATCATGGAGGAAGGAACATTATTCTCAGACACATAATACACAATATTCTTAATTACAATTGATTACGGATCTTCTCGGGCACACCACAGAACTGTTGCTTCGATATAATTTTATCCATTGCAATAATAAGTCTTTTCGCCAACAATTTCGAAACTATTTGGTAATCCTGTTTGAACAAGGAAAGGGGCCTCCAGTTGTTAGAATATGCAACTCACCTGTTTTAGGTATCATTTTAATAATCCCATGAGATTGTGACATGCTAAACTTCCTATGCTGTATGCTATACTGCACCACTTGTACAAAGTCTTTACCAATGACATCCCCACGGATAAAAATACAATTCCGCCGGGAACCCATCTCAACCAGGTGATTTACCCATCATTAAACTCTTTACCACACTCCATACCTCCTGCTTACCTACATCTTCCAACAATGCCATGTTGTCACCCTCGGTTAAGACCCGTGTACATTTTCCAAGGAAATACTCCCGCCAATCTTAGTCTACGTCCATTTTTGTGTTTTCGGGAAACATGTTAGACATTTTGGCTAACCAGCAGCGACAAGAGTTATTTATAAATTCGGAATTATTTTCACCCATTGTTTTAACATAGTGGCAAAGGTTTTGCGAGAAATTTTGCTGACAAAATTGCCTCTTGGTCTCGTCCTCTTGCGGTTGTTGGTACAGACTCCCAGAGGGACTTGTAGCCTGGCGTTAGTGTAAACATTCCCTCTACCACTCACGGTCTCGTCCTCTTGCGGTTGTTGGTACAGACTCCCAGAGGGACTTGTAGCCTAGCGTTAGTGTAAACATTCCCTCTACCACTCACGGTCTCGTCCTCTTGCGGTTGTTGGTACAGACTCCCAGAGGGACTTGTAGCCTGGCGTTAGTGTAAACATTCCCTCTACCACTCACGGTCTCGTCCTCTTGCGGTTGTTGGTACAGACTCCCAGAGGGACTTGTAGCCTAGCGTTAGTGTAAACATTCCCTCTACCACTCACGGTCTCGTCCTCTTGCGGTTGTTGGTACAGACTCCCAGAGGGACTTGTAGCCTAGCGTTAGTGTAAACATTCCCTCTACCACTCACGGATAGATGGTGCAATATCTCCCCCCCCTGCACACGATGGTGCAATATCTCCCCCCCTGCACACGATGGTGCAATATCTCCCCCCTGCACACGATGGTGCAATATCTCCCCCCTGCACACGATGGTGCAATATCTCCCCCCCCTGCACACGATGGTGCAATATCTCCCCCCCCTGCACACGATGGTGCAATATCTCCCCCCCCCCCCTGCACACGATGGTGCAATATCTCCCCCCTGCACACGATGGTGCAATATCTCCCCCCTGCACACGATGGTGCAATATCTCCCCCCCCTGCACACGATGGTGCAATATCTCCCCCCCCTGCACACGATGGTGCAATATCTCCCCCCTGCACACGATGGTGCAATATCCCCCCCCTGCACACGATGGTGCAATATCTCCCCCCCCTGCACACGATGGTGCAATATCTCCCCCCTGCACACGATGGTGCAATATCCCCCCCCCTGCACACGATGGTGCAATATCTCCCCCCTGCACACGATGGTGCAATATCTCCCCCCCCTGCACACGATGGTGCAATATCTCCCCCCTGCACACGATGGTGCAATATCCCCCCCTGCACACGATGGTGCAATATCTCCCCCCTGCACACGATGGTGCAATATCTCCCCCCTGCACACGATGGTGCAATATCTCCCCCCTGCACACGATGGTGCAATATCTCCCCCCTGCACACGATGGTGCAATATCTCCCCCCTGCACACGATGGTGCAATGTCTCCCCCCCTGCACACGATGGTGCAATATCTCCCCCCTGCACACGATGGTGCAATATCTCCCCCCTGCACACGATGGTGCAATATCTCCCCCCTGCACACGATGGTGCAATATCTCCCCCCTGCACACGATGGTGCAATATCTCCCCCCTGCACACGATGGTGCAATATCTCCCCCCCCCCCCCTGCACACGATGGTGCAATATCTCCCCCCTGCACACGATGGTGCAATATCTCCCCCCCCTGCACACGATGGTGCAATATCTCCCCCCTGCACACGATGGTGCAATATCTCCCCCCTGCACACGATGGTGCAATATCTCCCCCCTGCACACGATGGTGCAATATCTCCCCCCTGCACACGATGGTGCAATATCTCCCCCCTGCACACGATGGTGCAATATCTCCCCCCTGCACACGATGGTGCAATATCTCCCCCCCTGCACACGATGGTGCAATATCTCCCCCCCCCCTGCACACGATGGTGCAATATCTCCCCCCTGCACACGATGGTGCAATATCTCCCCCCTGCACACGATGGTGCAATATCTCCCCCCTGCACACGATGGTGCAATATCTCCCCCCCCCCCTGCACACGATGGTGCAATATCTCCCCCCTGCACACGATGGTGCAATATCTCCCCCCCCCCTGCACACGATGGTGCAATATCTCCCCCCTGCACACGATGGTGCAATATCTCCCCCCTGCACACGATGGTGCAATATCTCCCCCCCTGCACACGATGGTGTAATATCCCCCCCCCTGCACACGATGGTGCAATATCTCCCCCCCCCCCTGCACACGATGGTGCAATATCTCCCCCCCTGCACACGATGGTGCAATATCTCCCCCCTGCACACGATGGTGCAATATCTCCCCCCCCCCCCCGGCACACGATGGTGCAATATCTCCCCCCTGCACACGAGGGTGCAATATTCCCCCCCCCCCCTGCACACGATGGTGCAATATCTCCCCCCTGCACACGATGGTGCAATATCTCCCCCCTGCACACGAGGGTGCAATATCTCCCCCCCTGCACACGATGGTGCAATATCTCCCCCCTGCACACGATGGTGCAATATCTCCCCCTGCACACGATGGTGCAATATCCCCCCCCTGCACACGATGGTGCAATATCTCCCCCCTGCACACGAGGGTGCAATATCTCCCCCCTGCACACGATGGTGCAATATCTCCCCCCCTGCACACGATGGTGCAATATCTCCCCCCTGCACACGATGGTGCAATATCTCCCCCCCCTGCACACGATGGTGCAATATCTCCCCCCTGCACACGAGGGTGCAATATCTCCCCCCTGCACACGATGGTGTAATATCTCCCCCCCTGCACACGATGGTGCAATATCTCCCCCCCTGCACACGATGGTGCAATATCTCCCCCCCTGCACACGATGGTGCAATATCTCCCCCCTGCACACGATGGTGCAATATCTCCCCCCTGCACACGATGGTGCAATATCTCCCCCCTGCACACGATGGTGCAATATCTCCCCCCTGCACACGATGGTGCAATGTCTCCCCCCCTGCACACGATGGTGCAATATCTCCCCCCTGCACACGATGGTGCAATATCTCCCCCCTGCACACGATGGTGCAATATCTCCCCCCTGCACACGATGGTGCAATATCTCCCCCCTGCACACGATGGTGCAATATCTCCCCCCTGCACACGATGGTGCAATATCTCCCCCCTGCACACGATGGTGCAATATCTCCCCCCTGCACACGATGGTGCAATATCTCCCCCCTGCACACGAGGGTGCAATATCTCCCCCCCCCCCTGCACACGATGGTGCAATATCTCCCCCCTGCACACGATGGTGCAATATCTCCCCCCTGCACACGAGGGTGCAATATCTCCCCCCTGCACACGATGGTGCAATATCTCCCCCCTGCACACGATGGTGCAATATCTCCGCCCCTGCACACGATGGTGCAATATCTCCCCCCTTGCACACGATGGTGCAATATCTCCCCCCTGCACACGAGGGTGCAATATCTCCCCCCTGCACACGATGGTGCAATATTTCCCCCTGCACACGATGGTGCAATATCTCCCCCCTGCACACGATGGTGCAATATCTCCCCCCCTGCACACGATGGTGCAATATCTCCCCCCCTGCACACGATGGTGCAATATCTCCCCCCTGCACACGATGGTGCAATATCTCCCCCCCCTGCACACGATGGTGCAATATCTCCCCCCCCTGCACACGATGGTGCAATATCTCCCCCCCTGCACACGATGGTGCAATATCTCCCCCCTGCACACGATGGTGCAATATCTCCCCCCCCCCTGCACACGATGGTGCAATATCTCCCCCCTGCACACGATGGTGCAATATCTCCCCCCCTGCACACGATGGTGCAATATCTCCCCCCTGCACACGATGGTGCAATATCTCCCCCCTGCACACGATGGTGCAATATCTCCCCCCTGCACACGATGGTGCAATATCTCCCCCCTGCACACGATGGTGCAATATCTCCCCCTGCACACGATGGTGCAATATCTCCCCCCTGCACACGATGGTGCAATATCTCCCCCCTTATTTGATTTATTTTAACTTGCACTTACTTGTCTTAGAGTAACTTTTCATTGCCAGTAATTATTCATGTTGTTTTGTTTGTTGACTTGTTTTGAATTTTACGAGATTGTCTTTATTCATATCTTGTTTTCTAGAGTAATTAGAATTTCATTGTTTATACTTTGTGTTTTGTGTGTCTTCCCATTACCTTACCACAGACAAAAGGACAAACTTCTCTTTTTTTTTTTTTTGTTATGTGACGAGGCCCTGACCCCAGCTTTTGAAACAGCTGAACACCAACGCTTTACCGTTGGTGTTCGGCGAACATTATGGTGAACATTACATATATATATATATATATATATATATATATATATATATATATATATATATATATATATATATATATATATATATATATATATATATATATATATATATATATATATATATTTATATTTATATTCATATATATATATATATATATATATATTTATATTTATATTCATATATATATATATATATATATATATATATATATATATATATATATATATATTTATATATATATATATGTATATGTAATGTTCACCATAATGTTCGCCGATTATGTTCATTAATATAGAATTATTATGTTCATTAATATAGAAATGTTTGATTGAGCTCAAGATCAGTGCAGTGACTCATTTGCGTTCCATTGCCATTGTCGCAAATATTGTGTTGTGTGAACCTTTAGTGATTCTTGAGAATTTAAAGAAACAGGCGCCTAACGCCAACAAACAAGTGCAGTAAGAGATCAGGCAGTGAGGGGGGAGTCGCCCAGCTGATTTTGACGTTGACGTGAGGGGGAACATTGCCATCTTGGTGTGTTCCTGATTATATGTGGAGAGCGAGCGACTTTTGCACGTATTTGCTGTTTGCTTGTTGATATAAGAATATGATACCTTGAGTTTTAAGTAAAATACAAAATACCTTGGCGTTTGTATCATCCCCTCCATATTTCTTGTGGCTATATAATACTTGAGAGGAGATAGAGTGACAGAAATAAATACCTGCCTGATATCAGATCTATTGAGTGTGCTCTTGCCACTGTTACCACAATTCCACTGACGTGTTACTGGACACGGGAAACACCAGTTGGCGACCTTGTGGTTAGTAGTAGAGCCATTGTTGGGGCGGGCACACAGTTGAGAGTGCAAACTGTGTTCTCACTCAACTCTGGCTAAAGAAGCCGGCCGTGGATCGACTGGGAGACTCTCCGGGCGTACAGAGGTGCCTCGAGGATTGAGTGAAGACCCGCAGAGCTACGGTGAGTGACCTTGTGTACACTGTGTTATAGTAAGGAAGAGGGAACCCCTCTTCTATATATATATATATATATATATATATATATATATATATATATATATATATATATATATATATATATATATATATATATATATACATATATATATATACATATATATATATATAAATATATATATATATATATATATATATATATATATATATATATATATATATATATATATATATATATATATATATATATATATTTATATATTTATATATTCTTTATTATTTGTTGAAAAATAGTATTAGTACACGATAAATTTCAAGTTGCATAACACACAAATCCATTAAGCTGTAAATACTGGGGAAAGGCCTTTTAGCCTGTAGTGTAGCCGCCAGCTATGGTGGCTACATTACATGTGTAGGACAGAACTACCTTCCGTCACTTGCTCCAGCCAAAAGTCAACTCTCAAATCCACATCTGTCACATATGTCCTCTGGCCCTCCACACAACCAGCCCTTGTGCGTTTCCGGCCACCCTGTGTCCTTGAAGTACCGCCTTCCTTATAGCAGCCATAACTGGCGGATGATTCTTAGACGGTACCGACATTCTGGCGTCCCAGATGTCTCCACTAGCTTGCTTCCACACACACACACACACACACACACACACACACACACACACGCACACACACACACACACACACACACACACACACACACACACACACACACACACACACACACACACACACACACACACACACACACACTTCCCTTGTCCCATACTCTGAGAGAGATTTTCTAATTTATTCACTCCTACAGTTTGGGTCACAACAATGGCCTTCTTAAAAATAAATGATGCCCTACAAACCTGCTCAAATTTTAGGGGATGGTAACTAGCTATTCAGACAAGGACTTTCAGTACATGTAGTATACATGGTCTTTGTTGAAGCTTTTGATAAGGTGCCATATGAAAGACTGACATGGAAAGTACAAGCACATGGAATATATGGTAGAACACTAGAATGGATCAAATAATGATTATAACAAAGAAAGTAGAGTCGTCCTAAACGGAAATAACTATGGCTGGAAAAATGTGGTGAGCGAAGTACCGCACGGGTCCATTTTGGGGCCATCCCTATTTGTCATATATATCAATGACATGGAATAAAATATTACAAACCATATCATCAAAATTGCAGATGACGCTTAGATTTATGGTAAAGTATGGAGTGACCATAATATTGAGGCCTTACAAAGCGATCTGCATGAACTCCATAAGTGTCGGAAGATTGGCAGATGCTCTTTAATACCGAAAAATGTAAAGACCTTGCATGTGGGGCATAACATTGCACATCATAACTATCAAATCAAAAGCCTTACCTTGCAGGAGGTTGATGAAGAAGGACCTTGGAGTCAGAATCCACAAATCAGTAAAAGTTGGTCAACAAGTGGGAGCTGCAGTAAAAGTTGGTCAACAAGTGGGAGCTGCAGTAAAAGTTGGTCAACAAGTGGGAGCTGCAGTAAAAGAAGCCATCCACATCCTAGGAATAGTCAGCCGCTTGACGTCAGTCAGGTGCTTGTATTATTGTAGCCAAGCATGGAGACCTCAGCTTCAGAGAGGCACATCTGCTTAAGAGTTCAACACCTGGCCAGAAAAATCATTCATGAACTAAGTGGGTTCCCGTACGAGGAATAGTTGAGGGTTTACAGGGCTAACAACACTGCAAACCAGACATAACAAGGCTGATCTCAACCAAACTTAAAATATTGAAGAATTTGTGGATCCAGACCACTTCTTCAAAAGGTCAGATGTATCACAAACAAGTACCAACGGTTTAAGCTCAACAAGACACAATGTAGGAGAGAAAATAGGTGATGCTTTTAGTATAAACCCATGGAACTGCCTACCCGCCGAAGCCGTAAATGTCAAAAGACTGCAACAATTTAAGATCCAAATAGACAAAATCATCAGAACAAATGGCGTGACTTTTGACAAGCCGGGTTCGTCGAGGACACTCGAGAGATAGTGGCCTCCAGGTAAATTCAGGTAAATATGTACACGTTGGACTGGACGGTGTGAGAATAGCTTGAACTGCTTCAACTCTTTGTGTATAAATTATATCTCAGTAAATTTATTTTAATTTCAAATTAAGAAATAAATTTAGAAATCAATTTATTTAAATTTTAAAACATCAGTGGCCAAATATAAACAGATGTCACAGAGAACTGTACTAAGATCAGGTTCAGTCTCGTGTCCTGTATACAGCACTGCTGTATAGTGTTGAATACTTATCTCTGAAAGTATTACATGTAATACAGGCCCAGAGGAATCTTCCATGACGTTCCTTACTCTCATAATTTTATAATTTCATCCTAAAATTCATAAAACTTTTTGTCTTTGAAGGCAATCACAAATCCTTTGATTATATAATATTTGTTTTGTCTTTAATCCTGTTAATAGTATGATGGTCAGAGCACTAGTTCTTGGTCTGGTCTGGGACAGGCAGCCATCTCTGGGACACCCAGCATCTTGGTACAGGGTATCCCAGCCATCTCTGGGGCACCCAGCATCTTGTCACAGGGTATCCCAGCCATCTCTGGGACACCCAGCATCTTGCCACAGGGTATCCCAGCCATCTCTGGGGCACCCAGCATCTTGTCACAGGGTATCCCAGCCATCTCTGGGACACCCAGCATCTTGCCATAGAGTATCCCAGCCATCTCTGGGACACCCAGCATCTTGCCACAGGGTATCCCAGCCATCTCTGGGACACCCAGCATCTTGCCACAGGGTATCCCAGCCATCTCTGGGACACCCAGCATCTTGCCACAGGGTATCCCAGCCATCTCTGGGACACCCAGCATCTTGCCACAGGGTATCCCAGCCATCTCTGGGACACCCAGCATCTTGCCACAGGGTATCCCAGCCATCTCTGGGACACCCAGCATCTTGCCACAGGGTATCCCAGCCATCTCTGGGACACCCAGCATCTTGCCACAGAGTATCCCAGCCATCTCTGGGACACCCAGCATCTTGCCACAGGGTATCCCAGCCATCTCTGGGGCACCCAGCATCTTGCCACAGAGTATCCCAGCCATCTCTGGGACACCCAGCATCTTGCCACAGAGTATCCCAGCCATCACTGGGACACCCAACATCTTGACACAGAGTATCCCAGCCATCTCTGGGACACCCAGCATCTTGCCACAGGGTATCCCAGCCATCTCTGGGACACCCAGCATCTTGCCACAGAGTATCCCAATGATATATGAAATTTGGAATGCTTTAACGTGACAATTCCAACCAGGCAAACTTCTTCTATTTATACAGAAGGATTCTCTCTCCTCTTCCTTAACTAACACTGACATGACAGACGGAAAAAAACAGTAACTGAAACGGTTTTGATAGATATTACACTGAAGATTTGTGTTGAAAGTTGCAATGATGTTATCTTGAGGTTATCTTGAGATGATTTCGGGGCTTATAGTGTCCCCGCGGCCCGGTCCTCGACCAGGCCTCCACCCCCCAGGAAGCTGCCCGTGACAGCCGACTAACACCCAGGTACCTATTTTACTGCTAGGTAACAGGGGCATAGGGTGAAAGAACTCTGCCCATTGTTTCTCGCCGGCGCCTGGGATCGAACCCAGGACCACAGGATCACAAGTCCAGTGTGCTGTCCTCTCAGCCACCGGCCCCAACTGGTGTGTGTGTGTTTGCCTCTTTCTCTCTTTCTCTCTCTCTCTCTCTCTCTCTCTCTCTCTCTCTCTCTCTCTCTCTCTCTCTCTCTCTCTCTGTCTGTCTCTGTCTAACTGGCTGGCTGGCCGTCTAACTGGCTGGCTGGCCGTCTAACTGGCTGGCTGGCTGTCTAACTGGTTGGCTTGACTGGCTGTCTAACTGGATGACAGGCTGTCTAGCCGGCTGCAGCTTGCTCGCTGTGTGTATATCCAATCAAAGACCCCCAATGGCGTATCTTCCTCCAGCTGGGGGAACCAACCCGAGCCCTTCCTACACACGCCAGACATCTGCTCTCCCATATTGAGGCGCACTTGTATCCCCCCCCCCCACACCCCCATAACCCAATCACTTCACATGCCCTACGAAGCGCCCATAGCACCGCTCAACCAGGCCGACATGCGTTACACTAACAAAGCTATTCAACTATCACCAATTTTAACGTGAATTGCGTAATTTCATATTAATATTTAAACAATGATTGATATATGAATATTATAAAATTTTCTGTTAAACAGACACTCGAAGTTTTTCCAGGTCAGCAATGGTGACTTTTTCCCAGTTTAAATGTTTTAAGGTTGGTTACTGTTCTCACTGTCAGCAGCAACAGTTCGACAGTGAGGTATAGTGACGGTGTCTATGACAGGAAAATGTCAGGAAAGGTTGTCACAATCACTGAGTCTTATACCCTCAGATGTAACTAGTTAGGTCATCTTCAATGATTTTTTTTTTAAATAAGACTTTCCTCTCCTGTCACTTAAAGAAAAATCAAAGTAATATTAAACTTTTCATAGACAGTATTGATCATCATATGCAAATCTTTTGTTAAATTTTAAAAGCCTAAGTTATCTTGCAACGATTTTAAGTTTTTCTTAATTTATTTCTATCAACATTTTTGTATCATCGGAAACTAGGTAATGTTGCACTTGAGTGTTGTATCTACATGGTTTATATATACGGTAAACAAGACAGGTCTCAGGCCAGAGTCCTGAGGACCATTGACAACTATGGTAATGTTGTACTTGAGTGCTGTATCAACATGGTTTATATATACGGTAAACAAGACAGGTCTCAGGCCAGAGTCCTGAGGACCATTGACAACTATGGTAATGTTGCACTTGAGTGTTGTATCAACATGGTTTATATATACGGTAAACAAGACAGGTCTCAGGCCAGAGTCCTGAGGACCATTGACAACTATGGTAATGTTGCACTTGAGTGCTGTATCAACATGGTTTATATATACGGTAAACAAGACAGGTCTCAGGCCAGAGTCCTGAGGACCATTGACAACTATGGTAATGTTGTACTTGAGTGTTGTATCAACATGGTTTATATATACGGTAAACAAGACAGGTCTCAGGCCAGAGTCCTGAGGACCATTGACAACTATGGTAATGTTGCACTTGAGTGTTGTATCAACATGGTTTATATATACGGTAAACAAGACAGGTCTCAGGCCAGAGTCCTGAGGACCATTGACAACTATGGTAATGTTGCACTTGAGTGTTGTATCAACATGGTTTATATATACGGTAAACAAGACAGGTCTCAGGCCAGAGTCCTGAGGACCATTGACAACTATGGTAATGTTGTACTTGAGTGTTGTATCAACATGGTTTATATATACGGTAAACAAGACAGGTCTCAGGCCAGAGTCCTGAGGACCATTGACAACGTTTACCACTCGGATTTGTCTTACTGTTTCTGTTGAAAAAGTCATATCATACACCACTAGCAAGTTACAAACAATAATACAATAGACTTCAGAGAATGAGCGAAAATAAGTGTTAATATTGTTTAAACTTATATGTTGCTTTATTTCAGATAATGCATGTAATTACTTTAATACTTGAAGTACTGAACTATAAAAAGCGTAGTACAGTACTACTTACAGTATCAAAGGAGGTGTACAGTTTAGTTCAAATATTATGCACCCCATACCCATCTTGTGGGCGGTAGTGGAAAGGGTTACAGAGGCACATAATGGACTCAGGGACTGAACCCCACAATTCATTTAGCTAAGCAAGTTACAATCTTGATGAGCTAGTTACAAAATTCAGTATAAGTCGTCACATCAACAATGGGTTCGAGATCGACCACAAGTAAAGTTTCTAAATTAAGCAACTGACATATGTGGAGAGCTAGTGTCACAATTGATATGTTTGTCCTGCACACCGCCCCCCATCCAGTGGGCAGCGGTGGATAGGTTACAATCACTCTTAGTTACTACCTACAGTTTGCAAACTGGGGATATTTGGCCAAAATCTCTGGCAGCAGATCATTTTGAATGAAACATTTACTCATCTTTAGAACATTTTTATAGAATTGTCTCTGAATTCACGTATCTTTTCGCACTCCATCACATAGTGACGGAGGGTGTGCAAATAATTTTGTTGAAGTTCTTGGTGTACTATTGCTCTCAGACTTCTCATTGACAATCCAAGGTTATACTCAATTTCTCCTTTAAAGGCAGATTCTTGGTAGTTTCTTTTCTAAAGAAATTGTACATTTAAGTGAGCAGAAGGACACTCACTGTATTAAACTACTTGAACAGTATTCTGCATACTATATTAAAGTACTTGTACAGTACGCTACTTACTGTAATAAAGAAAGCTCCTAAAAAGGCTAGCTACTGTAGTAGAACAAGTTTACAATCGGATACTGATAATATTAAAGTACATATACAATAAACTGCTTAATGCATTATAGTAAGTTACAGTCGGCAACTTACTGTATTAAGTTGTACATTAAGCAACTTACAATAACACAGGTGTATATATGCTCCTGCTTGATCTTGAGGATAATAAGGTTAAGACAGACTAAAAGTGAGACAGAAATTCTCAATGCCTAAAAATCCTAAAATGTCAAAATAACTAAAATCTCTTAAAAAATAAACAGCTAAAACTAATAATATTGATCCAATAAACAATAGTAAAGAAAATCATATCGATATAAAGTGTAGAAAATGCTAATATATAAATTACATGCCAAAACTTATTCATAAAATCAGTATATCAAAATCAGTTATTCATGCAATATGCATTTCTAAACGTATTAATAAAATCTGCATACAAATGCTAATTTATACCTCCAGCATACTAAAATACATTCATACAATGCATACAAAAACTCAATCATACCATCAGCATACCAAAACTCATTCATCCTACTAACATTCTAATACTAATTCATACCACCAGTATACTAAAACTCACTCATACCACCAGCATACTAAAACTCATTCATACCTCCAGCATACTAAAACTCATTCATACCTCCAGCATACCAAAACTCATTCATACCTCCAGCATACCAAAACTCATTCATACCTCCAGCATACTAAAATTCTCAGCAACAACCAGCTCCTCGTAGATGTGTCCTTGTACATTATTGGTCTCGTGAGGCAGGTCTCAACAACCAGCTCCTCGTAGATGTGTCCTTGTACATTATTGGTCTCGTGAGGCTGGTCTCAACAACCAGCACCTCGTAGATGTGTCCTTGTACATTATTGGTCTCGTGAGGCTGGTCTCAACAACCAGCTCCTCGTAGATGTGTCCTTGTACATTATTGGTCTCGTGAGGCAGGTCTCAACAACCAGCTCCTCGTAGATGTGTCCCTGTACATTATTGGTCTCGTGAGGCAGGTCTCAACAACCAGCTCCTCGTAGATGTGTCCTTGTACATTATTGGTCTCGTGAGGCAGGTCTCAACAACCAGCTCCTCGTAGATGTGTCCTTGTACATTATTGGTCTCGTGAGGCAGGTCTCAACAACCAGCTCCTCGTAGATGTGTCCTTGTACATTATTGGTCTCGTGAGGATGGTCTCAACAACCAGCTCCTCGTAGATGTGTCCTTGTACATTATTGGTCTCGTGAGGCAGGTCTCAACAATCTACAATATTTTAACATTATTAAAATTGTTAAGCGACGCACCGAGCTCTTGGAGGTGCTTCGTGTCATCACTGTCCTCACTGTACTCGATACAAATCGTAAGGTTATCACCAGTGACGCCCCTCCGGTGAAGTTCTCGCAGGAGTCTCTCCCCACCCACACCTGTAGATGAGAGGGAACATTGCAGCTCACACCTGGCAACTCTCCCCACCCACACCTGTAGATGAGAGGGAACATTGCAGCTCACACCTGGCAACTCTCCCCACCCACACCTGTAGATGAGAGGGAACATTGCAGCTCACACCTGGCAACTCTCCCCACCCACACCTGTAGATGAGAGGGAACATTGCAGCTCACACCTGGCAACTCTCCACACCCACACCTGTAGATGAGAGGGAACATTGCAGCTCACACCTGGCAACTCTCCACACCCACACCTGTAGATGAGAGGGAATATTGCAGCTCACACCTGGCAACTCTCCACACCCACACCTGAAGATGAGAGGGAACACTGAAGCCCACACCTGGCTACTCTCCCAACCCACACATGTAGATGAGAGGGAACACTGAAGCCCACACCTGGCTACTCTCCCAACCCACACCTGTAGATGAGAGGGAACATTGCAGCTCACACCTGGCAACTCTCCACACCCACACCTGTAGATGAGAGGGAACACTGAAGCTCACACCTGGCAACTCTCCACACCCACACCTGTAGATGAGAGGGAACATTGCAGCTCACACCTGGCAACTCTCCACACCCACACCTGTAGATGAGAGGGAACACTGAAGCTCACACCTGTCAACTCTCCACACCCACACCTGTAGATGAGAGGGAACATTGCAGCTCACACCTGGCAACTCTCCACACCCACACCTGTAGATGAGAGGGAATATTGCAGCTCACACCTGGCAACTCTCCACACCCACACCTGTAGATGAGAGGGAACATTGCAGCTCACACCTGGCAACTCTCCACACCCACACCTGTAGATGAGAGGGAACACTGAAGCCCACACCTGGCTACTCTCCCAACCCACACATGTAGATGAGAGGGAACACTGAAGCCCACACCTGGCAACTCTCCACACCCACACCTGTAGATGAGAGGGAACATTGCAGCTCACACCTGGAAACTCTCCACACCCACACCTGTAGATGAGAGGGAACACTGAAGCCCACACCTGGCAACTCTCCACACCCATCTCTTAAAGAGGAGGAGGGTAGTGGTGCAGAGGAGGAGGAGGGTAGTGGTGCAGAGGAGGAGGAGGAGGGTAGTGGTGCAGAGGAGGAGGAGGGTAGTGGTGCAGAGGAGGAGGAGGGTAGTGGTGCAGAGGAGGAGGAGGGTAGTGGTGCAGAGGAGGAGGAGGGTAGTGGTGCAGAGGAGGAGGAGGGTAGTGATGCAGAGGAGGAGGAGGGTAGTAGTGCAGAGGAGGAGGGTAGTGGTGCAGAGGAGGAGGAGGGTAGTGATGCAGAGGAGGAGGAGGGTAGTGGTGCAGAGGAGGAGGAGGGTAGTGGTGCAAAGGAGGAGGAGGGTAGTGGTGCAGAGGAGGAGGAGGAGTAGGGTAGTGCTGCAGAGGAGGAGGAGGAAGGTAGATGTGCAGAAGAGGAGGGTAGTGGTGCAGGGAAGGAGGAGGGTAGTGGTGCAAAGGAGGAGGGTAGTGATGCAGAGGAGGAGGAGGGTAGTGGTGCAGAGGAGGAGGAGGGTAGTGGTGCAGAGGAGGAGGAGGGTAGTGGTGCAGACGAGGAGGAGGGGTAGTGGTGCAGAGGAGGAGGAGGGTAGTGGAGCAGGGGAGGAGGAGGGTAGTGGTGCAGAGGAGGGAGGGTAGTGGTGCAAAGGAAGAGGGTAGTGGTACAGAGGAGGGTAGTGGTACAGAGGAGGGTAGTGGTGCAGAGGAGGAAGAGGGTAGTAGTGCAGAGAAGGAGGAGGAGGGTAGTGGTGCAGAGGAGAAGGGTAGTGGTGCAGAGGAGGAGGAGCGTAGTGGTGCAGAGGAGGAGGAGGGTAGTGGTGCAGAGGAGGAGGAGGAGGGTAGTGGTGCAGAGGAGGAGGAGGGTAGTGGTGCAGAGGAGGAAGATAGTGGTGCAGAGGAGGAGGAGGGTAGTAATGCAGAGAAGGAGGAGGAGGGTAGTGGTGCAGAGGAGGAGGGTAGTGGTGCAGAGGAGGAGGAGGAGGGTAGTGGTGCAGAGGAGGAGGAGGTGGGTAGTAGTGCAGAGAAGGAGGAGGAGGGAAGTGGTGCAGAGGAGGAGGGTAGGGGTGCAGAGGAGGAGGAGGAGGGTAGTGGTGCAAAGGAGGAGGAGGAGGGTAGTGGTGCAGAGGAGGAGGAGGAGGGTAGTTGTGCAGATAAGGAGGAGGAGGGTAGTGGTGCAGAGGAAGAGGGTAGTGGTGCAGAGGAGGAGGATGGTAGTGATGCAGAGGAGGAGGAGGGTAGTGGTGCAAAGGAGGAGGGTAGTGGTGCAGATGAGGAGGAGGGAAGTGATGCAGAGGAGGAGGGTAGTGGTGCAGAGGAGGGGGAGGGTAGTGATGCAGAGGAAAAGGGTAGTGGTGCAGAGGAGGAGGGTAGTGGTGCAGAGGAGGAGGGTAGGGGTGCAGAGGAGGAGGAGGGTAGTGGTGCAGAGGAGGAGGAGGGTAGTGGTGTAGAGGAGGAAGAGAATAGTGGTGCAGATGAGGAGGAGGGTAGTGGTGCAGAGGAGGTGGGTAGTGTTGCAGAGGAGGAGGAGGAGCGTAGTGGTGCAGAGGAGGAGGAGGGTAGTGGTGCAGAGGAGGAGGGTAGTGATGCAGAGGAGGAGGAAGGTAGTGGTGCAGAGGAGTTGGAGGGTAGTGGTGCAGAAGAGGAGAAGGGTAGTGGTGCAGAGAAGGGGGGTAGTGTTGCAGAGGAGGAGGAGGAGGGTAGTGGTGCAGAGGAGGAGGAGGGTAGTGGTGCAGAGGAGGAGGGTAGTGATGCAGAGGAGGAGGGTAGTGGTGCAGAGGAGGAGGAGGGTAGTGGTGCAGAGGAGGAGGGTAGTGTTGCAGAGGAGGAGAAGGAGGAGGAGGGTAGTGGTGCAGAGGAGGAGGGTAGTGGTGCAGAGAAGGACGGTAGTGGTGCAGAGGAGGAGGAGGAGCGTAGTGGTGCAGAGGAGGAGGGTAGTGGTGCAGAGGAGGAGGGTAGTGATGCAGAGGAGGAGGGTAGTGGTGCAGAGGAGGAGGAGGGTAGTGGTGCAGAGGAGGAGGAGGGTAGTGGTGCAGAGAAGGAGGAGGGTAGTGGTGCAGAGGAGGAGGAGGGTAGTGTTGCTGAAGAGTAGGGTAGTTGTGCAGAGGAGGATGAGGGTAGTGCTGCAGAGGAGGAGGAGGATAGTGCTGCAGAGGAGGAGGAGGATAGTGGTGCAGAGGAAGAGGGTTTGGTGCAGAGGAGGAAGAGGAGGAGGGTAGTGTCATCACGCTCCACCACTTCCCTTCACTACTCTCCATTACTGTCACACACCACTGCCACACACCACTCTCCACCACTGTCACACACCACTCTCCACCACTGTCACACACCACTCTCCACCACTGTCACACACCACTCTCCACCACTGCCACACACCACTCTCCACCACTGTCACACACCACTCTCCACCACTGTCACACACCACTCTCCACCACTGTCACACACCACTCTCCACCACTGTCACACACCACTCTCCACCACTGTCACACACCACTCTCCACCACTGTCACACACCACTCTCCACCACTGCCACACACCACTCTCCACCACTGTCACACACCACTCTCCACCACTGTCACACACCACTCTCCACCACTGTCACACACCACTCTCCACCACTGTCACACACCACTCTCCACCACTGTCACACACCACTCTCCACCACTGTCACACACCACTCTCCACCACTGTCACACACCACTCTCCACCACTGTCACACACCACTGCCACACACCACTCTCCACCACTGTCACACACCACTCTCCACCACTGTCACACACCACTCTCCACCACTGTCACACACCACTCTCCACCACTGTCACACACCACTCTCCACCACTGTCACACACCACTCTCCACCACTACCACACACCACTCTCCACCACTGTCACACACCACTCTCCACCACTGTCACACACCACTCTCCACCACTGTCACACACTTCTCTCCACCACTGCCACACACCACTTTCCACCACTGTCACACACCACTCTCCACCACTGTCACACACCACTCTCCACCACTGCCACACACCACTCTCCACCACTGTCACACACCACTTTCCACCACTGTCACACACCACTCTCCTAACTGTCACACACCACTCTCCACCACTGTCACACACTACTCTCCACCACTGCCACACACCACTCTCCACCACTGTCACACACCACTCTCCACCACTGTCACACACCACTCTCCTAACTGTCACACACCACTCTCCACCACTGTCACACACCACTCTCCACCACTGCCAATCACCACTCTCCACCACTGTCACACACCACTCTCCACCACTGTCACACACCACTCTCCACCACTGTCACACACCACTCTCCACCACTGTCACACACCACTTTCCACCACTGTCACACACCACTCCCCACCACTGTCACACACCACTCTCCACCACTGTCACACACCACTCTCCTAACTGTCACACACCACTCTCCACCACTGTCACACACCACTCTCCACCACTGTCACACACCACTTTCCACCACTGTCACACACCACTCCCCACCACTGTCACACACCACTCTCCACCACTGTCACACACCACTCTCCTAACTGTCACACACCACTCTCCACCACTGTCACACACCACTGCCCACCACTGCCACACACCACTCTCCACCACTGTTACACACCACTCTCCACCACTGTTACACACCACTCTCCTAACTGTCACACACCACTCTCCACCACTGCCACACACCACTCTCCACCACTGCCACACACCACTCTCCACCACTGTCACACACCACTCTCCACCACTGCCACACACCACTCTCCACCACTGTCACACACCACTCTCCACCACTGCCACACACTACTCTCCACCACTGTCACACACCACTCTCCTAACTGTCACACACCACTCTCCACCACTGTCACACACCACTGCCCACCACTGCCACACACCACTCTCCACCACTGTTACACACCACTCTCCACCACTGTTACACACCACTCTCCTAACTGTCACACACCACTCTCCACCACTGCCACACACCACTCTCCACCACTGCCACACACCACTCTCCACCACTGTCACACACCACTCTCCACCACTGCCACACACCACTCTCCACCACTGTCACACACCACTCTCCACCACTGCCACACACTACTCTCCACCACTGTCACACACCACTCTCCACCACTGCCACACACCACTCTCCACCACTGTCACACACTACTCTCCACCACTGTCACACACCACTCTCCACCACTGTCACACACCACTCTCCACCACTGTCACACACTACTCTCCACCACTGCCACACACCACTCTCCACCACTGTCACACACCACTCTCCACCACTGCCACACACTACTCTCCACCACTGTCACACACCACTCTCCACCACTGCCACACACCACTCTCCACCACTGTCACACACTACTCTCCACCACTGTCACACACCACTCTCCACCACTGTCACACACCACTCTCCACCACTGTCACACACTACTCTCCACCACTGCCACACACCACTCTCCACCACTGTCACACACCACTCTCCACCACTGTCACACACCACTCTCCTAACTGTCACACACCACTCTCCACCACTGTCACACACCACTCTCCACCACTGCCAATCACCACTCTCCACCACTGTCACACACCACTCTCCACCACTGTCACACACCACTCTCCACCACTGTCACACACCACTCTCCACCACTGTCACACACCACTTTCCACCACTGTCACACACCACTCTCCACCACTGTCACACACCACTCTCCACCACTGTCACACACCACTCTCCTAACTGTCACACACCACTCTCCACCACTGTCACACACCACTGCCCACCACTGCCACACACCACTCTCCACCACTGTTACACACCACTCTCCACCACTGTTACACACCACTCTCCTAACTGTCACACACCACTCTCCACCACTGCCACACACCACTCTCCACCACTGCCACACACCACTCTCCACCACTGTCACACACCACTCTCCACCACTGCCACACACCACTCTCCACCACTGTCACACACCACTCTCCACCACTGCCACACACTACTCTCCACCACTGTCACACACCACTCTCCTAACTGTCACACACCACTCTCCACCACTGTCACACACCACTGCCCACCACTGCCACACACCACTCTCCACCACTGTTACACACCACTCTCCACCACTGTTACACACCACTCTCCTAACTGTCACACACCACTCTCCACCACTGCCACACACCACTCTCCACCACTGCCACACACCACTCTCCACCACTGTCACACACCACTCTCCACCACTGCCACACACCACTCTCCACCACTGTCACACACCACTCTCCACCACTGCCACACACTACTCTCCACCACTGTCACACACCACTCTCCACCACTGCCACACACCACTCTCCACCACTGTCACACACTACTCTCCACCACTGTCACACACCACTCTCCACCACTGTCACACACCACTCTCCACCACTGTCACACACCACTCTCCTAACTGTCACACACCACTCTCCACCACTGTCACACACTACTCTCCACCACTGCCACACACCACTCTCCACCACTGTCACACACCACTCTCCACCACTGTCACACACCACTCTCCACCACTGCCACACACCACTCACCACCACTGTCACACACCACTCTCCACCACTGTCACACACCACTCTCTACCACTGTCACACACCACTCTCCTAACTGTCACACACCACTCTCCACCACTGTCACACACCACTCTCCTAACTGTCACACACCACTCTCCACCACTGTCACACACTACTCTCCACCACTGCCACACACCACTCTCCACCACTGTCACACACCACTCTCCACCACTGTCACACACCACTCTCCACCACTGCCACACACCACTCACCACCACTGTCACACACCACTCTCCACCACTGTCACACACCACTCTCTACCACTGTCACACACCACTCTCCTAACTGTCACACACCACTCTCCACCACTGTCACACACCACTCTCCACCACTGTCACTCACCACTCTCCACCACTGTCACACACCACTCTCTACCACTGTCACACACCACTCTCCTAACTGTCACACACCACTCTCCTAACTGTCACACACCACTCTCCACCACTGTCACACACCACTCTCCACCACTGTCACACACCACTCTTCACCACTGCCACACACCACTCTCCACCACTGTCACACACCACTCTCCACCACTGCCACACATCACTCTCCACCACTGTCACACACCACTCTCCACCACTGTCACACACCACTCTCCACCACTGCCACACACCACTCTCCATCACTGCCACACACCACTCTCCACCACTGCCATACACCACTCTCCACCACTGATACACACCACTCTCCACCACTGCCACACACCACTCTCCACCACTGTCACACACCACTCTCCACCACTGTCACACACCACTCTCCACCACTGTCACACACCACTCTCCACCACTGTCACACACCACTCTCCACCACTGCCACACACCACTCTCCACCACTGTCACACACCACTCTCCACCACTGATACACACCACTCTCCACCACTGCCACACACCACTCTCCACCACTGTCACACACCACTCTCCACCACTGTCACACACCACTCTCCACCACTGCCACACACCACTCTCCACCACTGTCACACACCACTCTCCACCACTGTCACACACCACTCTCCACCACTGTCACACACCACTCTCCACCACTGCCACACACCACTCTCCATCACTGTCACTCACCTCTCTCCACCACTGTCACACACCACTCTCCACCACTGTCACACACCACTCTCCACCACTGTCACACACCACTCTCCACCACTGTCACACACCACTCTCCACCACTGCCATACACCACTCTCCACCACTGATACATACCACTCTCCACCACTGATACACACCACTCTCCACCACTGCCACACACCACTCTCCACCACTGTCACACACCACTCTCCACCACTGTCACACACCACTCTTCACCACTGCCACACACCACTCTCCACCACTGTCACACACCACTCTCCACCACTGCCACACATCACTCTCCACCACTGTCACACACCACTCTCCACCACTGTCACACACCACTCTCCACCACTGTCACACACCACTCTCCACCACTGTCATACACCACTCTCCACCACTGTCACACACCACTCTCCACCACTGTCACACACCACTCTCCACCACTGTCACACACCACTCTCCACCACTGTCACACACCACTCTCCACCACTGTCACACACCACTCTCCACCACTGCCACACACCACTCTCCACCACTGTCACACACCACTCTCCACCACTGTCACACACCACTCTCTACCACTGTCACACACCACTCTCCACCACTGCCACACACCACTCTCCATCACTGTCACACACCACTCTCCACCACTGTCACACACCACTCTCCACCACTGTCACACACCACTCTCTACCACTGTCACACACCACTCTTCACCACTGCCACACACCACTCTCCACCACTGTCACACACCACTCTCCACCACTGCCACACATCACTCTCCACCACTGTCACACACCACTCTCCACCACTGTCACACACCACTCTCCACCACTGTCACACACCACTCTCCACCACTGTCACACACCACTCTCCACCACTCTCCACCACTGTCACACACCACTCTCCACCACTGTCACACACCACTCTCCACCACTGTCACACACCACTCTCCACCACTCTCCACCACTGTCACACACCACTCTCCACCACTGTCACACACCACTCTCCACCACTGTCACACACCACTCTCCACCACTGTCACACACCACTCTCCACCACTGTCACACACCACTCTCCATCACTGTCACACACCACTCTCCACCACTCTCCACCACTGTCACACACCACTCTCCACCACTGTCACACACCACTCTCCACCACTGTCACTCACCACTCTCCACCACTGTCACACACCACTCTCCACCACTGTCACACACCACTCTCCACCACTGTCACACACCACTCTCCACCACTCTCCACCACTGTCACACACCACTCTCCACCACTGTCACACACCACTCTCCACCACTGTCACACACCACTCTCCACCACTGTCACACACCACTCTCCACCACTGTCACACACCACTCTCCATCACTGTCACACACCACTCTCCACCACTCTCCACCACTGTCACACACCACTCTCCACCACTGTCACACACCACTCTCCACCACTGTCACTCACCACTCTCCACCACTGCCACACACCACTCCTTCCATATTTTTCTTCCTCCTTCCGTAATCTTTCTACTCCTACCTTAAACTTCCTTCTCGTTCCTGCCTTCCTTATTTTTCCTAATCCTTCTATGTTCTTCAACCATCAATATCCACTAACAACAACCAACAGCCACCACCAACACCTTCTCCTCCTCGATCTTCTCATTCTTCCTCCTCGACCTTCTCCTCTTTCTTCCTTGACCTTCTCCTTCCTCCTTGACCTTCTCCTTCCTCCTCGACCTCCTCCTTCCTCTTCGACCTTCTCCTTCCTCCTCGACCTTCTCCTCTTTCTTCCATGACCTTCTCCTTCCTCCTTGACCTTCTCCTTCCTCCTCGACCTCCTCCTTCCTCCTCGACCTTCTCCTTCCTCCTCTACCTTCTCCTCTTTCTTCCTTGACCTTCTCCTTCCTCCTCGACCTTCTCCTTCCTCCTCGACCTCCTCCTACCTCCTCTTTCTCCTCCTTACTCCTCCTCCTTCCTCCTCGACCTCCTCCTCTAACTACAACAACCAACCACCATTACTATCGGTGCTCAACTGCAGGCCATTCTGGCGTGTTTGGAGGAAGTACGTCATGACGACAAAGATGTTTTTGTATTTGTCGATAGCCGAAGAGCACTTGAGTCCTTAAACAGTTGAAATCCAGTCTTCATGTCCATAGTTGAGGATTGTAAGAAAAGGATAACTGAGATACAGCTGAAAGGTCACAATGTGAAATTCATGTGGATTCCATCTCATGTTGGAATAGTGCTCAACGAGGTGGCGGATGACTTGGCCAAACGTGCCACATCAAAACCACAAGTTGACATCGAATGTGAATTCACAATGAGACAAATAAGAAACAAAATCAGAAATATTCAGCCACAGGCAGAAGTGGTGAGGAGAGGTATAATGTATGAGGGAAGCCAAACCATGCAACACTACATGTGTGTGAGTCAAAACACCCATTTCACTTATGGTAAAAGGAGAAATGCTTGGAGTGACTGTGCACATGCGGCTCAGGCTTGGGTACAAATATTACTGGGAATATGGGATAGGTGTTCATGATAATGACACGAAGTGTCAACTGTGTGGTATGTTAAGGTCTCACACCCTTGCCCATTATGTTCTTGATTGTCCGTTGATTAATGTATATAGAAACACTGAGATAAGGACTGTTCCTGAACAAATAGCCTGGATGTGTCACAACGGAAAGGTTGATGATATTCTGGAGAGATATAAGAATTTTGCACCAAGACTGTAATCTTTTGTTGAATTATCTGCATGTCTCTTGCAAATTGTCTATACAGTATACCTAAGTCATAAAAGTATTTGTGTGTACGTCTGATACCATACTACTTGTGTAAAGGAGGAAATGTATATGTTTATCTCTCAGAATGTTCGGTAATATGTTTATTGTTTGTGATGTGTGTCTATATATGTATGAACACGTTGTACTGAACGGGGTGAGAATAGCTTGAGCTACCTCATCCCTTTGTGAGTATTTTACCTCAATAAACTTATTTCAATTTCAATTTCAACTACTATCAATAACCATAACCATCAATAACCATCAACCTAAACAATCATCAACCACCTCAATCATCAACAACCACAACAATCAACCACCACTACTATCAATAACAACCATAAACCAACACCAACCACAATAATCAACCACCACTACCACCAACAACAATCAAACACCACTACTACCAAATATAATCAACCACCACTACCACAAAATACAACAATCAACCACCAATATCACGAACCTCAACAACTACCAGTACAGTCAACCACAAACGACCACAACCACCATCTACCACTGCCCTCAACCACTACTATCAACAACCACTACCATTAACCACAACTATCAACCACCAACAACCATGAACCACCACCAACAACCTCAACAATCAACCACCACTACCACCAACAATCAACCACCACTACCACCAAACAACACAATAAACCACCACCCACGCGAACTATAACCAACAATCGCCACTACATAAAGTACAACAATCAACCACTACCATCACGAACCACAACAACCACCACTGCAATTAACCCCCCAACCACACCCATCAACCACCACAACAATCAACCACCACAACCATCAACCACCACAACAATCAACCACCACAACAATCAACCACCACAACCATCAACCACCACAACAATCAACCACCACAACCATCAACCACCACAACCATCAACCACCACAGCAATCAACCCCCACAACCATCAACCACCACAACAATCAACCCCCACAACCATCAACCACCACAACAATCAACCACCACAACCATCAACCACCACAACCATCAACCACCACACCAATCAACCCCCACAACCATCAACCACCACAACAATCAACCACCACAACCATCAACCACCACAACCATCAACCACCACAACAATTAACCACCACAACCATCAACCACCACAGCAATCAACCCCCACAACCATCAACCACCACAGCAATCAACCCCCACAACCATCAACCACCACAACAATCAACCCCCACAACCATCAACCACCACAACAATTAACCACCACAACCATCAACCAACACAATAATCAACCACCACAACAATCATCCACCACAACAATCAACCACTACAACAATCAACCACCACAACAATCAACCACCACAACTATCAACAAACACTACCATCAACCACCACAACCATCAACAAACACTACCATCAACCCCCACAACCATTAACTACCACCACCATCAACCACCTTAGCCATCAACCATAACAGACATCAACCACCAGAGCTATCAACCACCAATACCATAAAACCACCACAACCTACCACTAATCACAACCATCTGCCACCACAATTACCAACCACAGCAATCAACGACCACCACCACCAACCACAACTATTAACCACCACTAGAACCAACCACTACCACCAACAATAAACATCACCCACCACTGCCACCAATCACAACCTACCACCACTGCCAACAACCATAACCCAGCAACAATTCCACCACCACTACCATGGATTATTTCTAGTATATGTAAAAATATATTTTTAAAATATTTCTACATTTTTTATATATATTCCATCAATCAGGAAAACGATTTTTATGCAACATTTAAGGTTGCGACACGGTCTCAAAATTGTTTAGCCAAAGTTGTGCAGTAAGTTGTGGCAACTTATTTACAACCACACAATAACGTAGCTAATACATGAAAACAAACGTTGTCACACCTGGCTACTCTCCCGACCCACACCTGTAGATGAGAGGGAACACGGAAGCCCACACCTGGCTACTCTCCCGACCCACACCTGTAGATGGGAAGGAACACTGAAGCCCACACCTGGCTACTCTCCCCACCCACACCTGTACATGAGAGGGAACACGGAAGACCACACCTGGCTACTCTCCTCACCCAAACCTGCAGATGGGAAAGAACACGGAAGCTCACACCTGGCTACTCTTCCGACCCACACCTGCACATGAGTGGAAACACTAAAGCCCACACCTGGCTACTCTCCCCACCCACACCTGCACATGAGAGGGAACACTAAAGCCCACACCTGGCTACTCTCCCGACCCACACCTGCACATGAGAGGGAACACTAAAGCCCACACCTGGCTACTCTCCCCACCCACACCTGCACATGAGAGGGAACACTAAAGCCCACACCTGGCTACTCTCCCCACCCACACCTGTCTATGTCACACACTCATGCCAAAGAAAACTTATATCAAGTAAATCTAGCTTGTATTAAGCAAGACAATGTTGGGCTAAATATTGATCAGTGTTATCTTATAAGCAGTGAAGCTTGCTTAATGAATATTCTTGGTCGCTAAACGGTGCTCAAAGTTACTCAAGAAGCCTTATAAGTTCTCTAATTCATGACTTTTAATGTAAAAATATTTTTTAAACCACCGGAAGCACTGTGAATTAAACAACTGAGTTACAGATATTTACGTGTTAAGATGTAGTCAATACGTACTGGTGAGACGCGTGTTAAAGAAGTACAGGAGACTATACCCTCCTCTTGAGGGAGGACACAGCTGAGCCGCCAGGCGGCAGCACCAGTCTATGGCGCGGTCGTCATCAGTGAGGTCCCAGCTGATGGTCAGGTTGAGTATCTTTCCCTGGTACGGCAGACTGCCCAGGGTGTCCGGGTCCACGTAGCCCGTGGCGTCCAGGGTGTCCGGGACCACGTAGCCCCTGACGTCCAGGCCAATGTCTGAAGACATACACTGAGATACAGTCACGGTCGTTACTGGTATGTTCTAAGATATAACAAGAAGACATACTGAGCCATCCACTCACCTTACTGCTGGGTTTATTACCTGATGACAAGTCCGTATTTTGGACAGTATTAATAGCATCTAAACTATGTATTAATAGCTTTTAAAAGCCACGGTCAAGGTCATCTGTATCATGGTCAAGGTCACAGTCATGGTCATCTTTATCAATAGTCAAGGTCTCATTAGAAGGTCATATAAACTAAGTCAAGGTCACAGTGAAAGGTCATCTGGACCAAGTATCAAGGTCACAGGGATAGATGGGTCACCTGAATTAAGGATCAAAGTTACGGAAGGTCTAATTAACCAAGGGATCAAGGTCACAGTGAAAGGTCATCTTGGACAGGAATTAGGTCACACTGAAAGGTCATCCTGAACAGGAATTAGGTCACAGTGAAAGGTCATCCTGAACAGGAATTAAGTCACAGTGAAAGGTCATCCTGAACAGGAATTAAGTCACAGTAAAAGGTCATCCTGAACAGGAATTAGGTCACAGTGAATGGTCATCTTGAACAGGAATTAGGTCACAGTGAAAGGTCATCCTGAACAGGAATTAGGTCACAGTGAAAGGTCATCCTGAACAGGAATTAGGTCACAGTGAAAGGTCATCTTGAACAGGAATTAAGTCACAGTAAAAGGTCATCCTGAACAGGAATTAGGTCACAGTGAATGGTCATCTTGAACAGGAATTAGGTCACAGTGAAAGGTCATCCTGAACAGGAATTAGGTCACAGTGAAAGGTCATCCTGAACAGGAATTAGGTCACAGTGAAAGGTCATCCTGAACAGGAATTTGGTCACAGTGAAAGGTCATCTTGAACAGGAATTAAGTCACAGTAAAAGGTCATCCTGAACAGGAATTAGGTCACAGTGAAAGGTCATCTTGAACAGGAATTGGGTCACAGTAAAAGGTCATCTTGGACAGAAATTAGATCACAGCGAAAGGTCATCTTGAACAGGAATTAGGTCACAGTGAAAGGTCATCTTGAACAGGAATTAAGTCACAGTAAAAGGTCATCCTGAACAGGAATTAGGTCACAGTGAAAGGTCATCTTGAACAGGAATTAAGTCACAGTAAAAGGTCATCCTGAACAGGAATTAGGTCACAGTGAATGGTCATCTTGAACAGGAATTAGGTCACAGTGAAAGGTCATCCTGAACAGGAATTAGGTCACAGTGAAAGGTCATCCTGAACAGGAATTAGGTCACAGTGAAAGGTCATCTTGAACAGGAATTAGGTCACAGTGAAAGGTCATCTTGAACAGGAATTAAGTCACAGTAAAAGGTCATCCTGAACAGGAATTAGGTCACAGTGAATGGTCATCTTGAACAGGAATTAGGTCACAGTGAAAGGTCATCCTGAACAGGAATTAGGTCACAGTGAAAGGTCATCCTGAACATTAATTAGGTCACAGTGAAAGGTCATCTTGAACAGGAATTAGGTCACAGTGAAAGGTCATCTTGAACAGGAATTAAGTCACAGTAAAAGGTCATCCTGAACAGGAATTAGGTCACAGTGAATGGTCATCTTGAACAGGAATTAGGTCACAGTGAAAGGTCATCCTGAACAGGAATTAGGTCACAGTGAAAGGTCATCCTGAACAGGAATTAGGTCACAGTGAAAGGTCATCTTGAACAGGAATTAGGTCACAGTGAAAGGTCATCTTGAACAGGAATTAGGTCACAGTGAAAGGTCATCCTGAACAGGAATTAGGTCACAGTGAAAGGTCATCTTGAACAGGAATTAGGTCACAGTGAAAGGTCATCTTGAACAGGAATTAGGTCACAGTGAAAGGTCATCCTGAACAGGAATTAGGTCACAGTGAAAGGTCATCCTGAACAGGAATTAGGTCACAGTGCAAGGTCATCTTGAACAGGAATTAGGTCACAGTGAAAGGTCATCCTGAACAGGAATTAGGTCACAGTGAAAGGTCATCTTGAACAGGAATTAGGTCACAGTGAAAGGTCATCCTGAACAGGAATTAGGTCACAGTGAAAGGTCATCTTGAACAGGAATTAGGTCACAGTGAAAGGTCATCTTAAACAGGAATTAGGTCACAGTGAAAGGTCATCTTGAACAGGAATTAGGTCACAGTGAAAGGTCATCTTGAACAGGAATTAGGTCACAGTGCAAGGTCATCCTGAACAGGAATTAGGTCACAGTGAAAGGTCATCCTGAACAGGAATTAGGTCACAGTGAAAGGTCATCTTGAACAGGAATTAGGTCACAGTGAAAGGTCAACCTGGACAGGAATTAGGTCACAGTGAAAGGTCATCTTGAACAGGAATTAGGTCACAGTGAAAGGTCATCTTGAACAGGAATTAGGTCACAGTGAAAGGTCATCCTGAACAGGAATTAGGTCACAGTGAAAGGTCATCCTGAACAGGAATTAGGTCACAGTGAAAGGAGATCTGTACCACGAGTCAAAGTCAAAGTGGTAAGTCATCTGAACCAAAAGTTTGGCGTCGCTAAATACTTCATGAAATTATTTATGCACAAGAATATATACAGCAGCGGAATGTTTCGAAAATTTATTATTCATGGAGTAGTCGCCCTTAATAAGTCTATATTTGTAATCAAAGTAGAAGGTTTGTCACCCTTAAGGTGACTATATTTGTAAACAATATCAGGTGTTTGTCACCCTTAAGGTGACTATATTTGTAAACAATATAAGGTGTTTGTCACCCTTAAGGTGACTATATTTGTAAACAATATAAGGTGTTTGTCACCCTTAAGGTGACTATATTTGTAAACAATATCAGGTGTTTGTCACCCTTAAGGTGACTATATTTGTAAACAATATAAGGTGTTTGTCACCCTTAAGGTGACTATATTTGTAAACAATATAAGGTGTATGTCTCCCTTAAGGTGATTATGTTTGTAAACAATATAAGGAGTCTTTCGTCCATAAGGTTGTAAACATATATGTAAACAATGTAAATCTGAATTACTATATTAAACATGACGAATGAAGCCCTTTGCGTAATTTTGGTATTAATAAATAACTCTAAAAATTATGGTGGAAAATATGAATATTTACCAAGACGCTGCAGGTGAGGAAGGTGAGGCAGGTGACGGATGAGGACGGTCAGTTGCTGTAGTGTGAGGACCAGGAGGAGGGTCTCGAGGGTGTGAGGCAGGAGGGGTATGGCTGCCTCAGACAAGACACCACGAAACTTCACTAATTTACACTTACTGCCGGGGGCTGTCAGCCTCTCCAAACAATGTTTTAATTTATCAATATTTCCGTCTTTGCTGTATAAACTATAGTAAAGCTCTAAGGATATGGTTACCTTCATTTTTGCCAGCACTGACAGTGTAGACAGGCGCTGCTTCAACAGCTCGTCAGTCGAATTTTTAACCATCTTCCACAGGTCAATTATGTGAGTAATGAACCTGTGCTCTACTCCCCGGGCACACAGCACCCCGGTAGTGCTGACTAAAATGTTCTCCCATCTGGGGCGCTCTCTAAACTCTTGGTACACGGCACTAATATCAAACTTTGACCTTCTCAGGTGATCTCTCAAGGAGCGTTTTTCCTTACGTACAACATCCACCAAGAGGTCAATGATTATAAACCTTTCCCCTGACACACGGTGTGATGCTGGATCACCTCGGTCTTGCTCAGCCCTCAACAAGAGATCGACCAGCCCCCTGCTGGCACAATACTCCTGGTACCTGGCGTGAAAATAGCCAATCACCCACACCACAACTTCCACCAAGAGGTCAATGATTATAGAGCTTTCCCCTGACACACGGTGTGATGCTGGATCACCTCGGTCTTGCTCAGCCCTCAACAAGAGATCGACCAGCCCCCTGCTGGCACAATACTCCTGGTACCTGGCGTGAAAATAGCCAAACACCCACACCACACTGAGGCCCCGACGGTAGCTGGTTCTTGTGAAATAGTTGGACAAGACCTCCTCCTGCGGCAGTCCCAGAGTTTTACACTTCTCCCTAATCTCCGCTTCCGTCTCCGGCCGAAGGTCGTACTCCTGCCTCTGGATCCCTCTTAAACTAATCTCTTCAAAGAACAACAGAAACTGGTCACATTTTCCTTTCGGGTCATCCACATGTTTGTCTGTGAGTCTGGACACCAGTTTACTGGTTATGAAGTCATGAATCTTCTCGTAGATTTGAGTGTTTGTGGTGAGGTTGTTAAATTCATCTGGAGCCTCGACACACAGCAGCGCCAACAAGGTCAAGGTGAGTGGAGTGTTGAGGTACTCACCCAGGAACTGACTCATCTGCTCCAGCTGCTGGGTAAACCTCCCTGTGATGACACTCCGTTGGCTCTCTTCCTCCACCAGCACCTTGATGGTTCTCTCGGCGAACTCCACGCGACGTTCTGGAGTGATGCCCAAGACGAGGATGTTGCAGCGAGGTCTGGTGTGTGGGACGAGCTGTGACAGTTCTTGGTCCCACCCCGGCCGTGTGGTTATCACCAACCTCACATCCTTGCCAGGCAGGTGCAACAGCTCCTTCACCAGCCTTCCTGAATGGTCGTTGACCTCGTCGTAGCCGTCAATCAGGACTAATATATTTAAGCTCAAGATTATCTCCTTAAACAGCTGGAAGTCAGCGTCAGAATCACTAAGTGTTTGAGGCAGCAACTGGCGGAGGAGATCATCGAAGGTATTAAGATGTGAGTCCCTGCACTGTACATAGAAAACGAGGTCCACAGTGCCCAGGTGACGTATGGCAGCAGGGTCCTCTACCCACTTCTCGAGGATGAGCTTGAGTAAAGTTGTCTTGCCCATACCACCTTCCCCCGTCAGGAGGACACATTGAGGGACGCTTCCGTCCTCTCGTCTCTTACTCAAGATGTCTTCATAGTTTCTATCCTGACCCTTGGCAGCGTGGGAGGGTCTTGTGCTATCCTGACCCTTGGCAGCGTGGGAGGGTCTTGCCCCTATGACGGGATCTTCAAGGAGTCGTAGTCGAGTAAAAGCAAGACTTGGGTTGTAGTTAATGTTGAGGTGGAGCCAGGGTGCGGGAACAATCTGGTACAGCAGTTTATACCCGTCAGTTAGCTCCTGCCTGCTCATCTGCTTAACCTCTTCTGTGATGTGGCTTTTGAACACCTTAATATCTTGGTGGAGCTGAGCTAAATAGTCCACCTCTGAGGGATCCAGCGGCTCTCTGATCTTTGCTCGCAGTCCATCAATATACTCTGTGGCAACTCTGCTCGCCTGGTCCACATCCTGGCGGTCTATCCTCCACTTGTTGCCAGCCTTAATCAACATATTTGTCATTAAGTCAGTGAGATCCGTCAGCTTATTCTTCAGGTCTTGCTCCGTTATCACATTATCATGGGCCAACGTGTTTCGGTGTTGCTTCAGGCTGTAAATGAGGTGTTCAAGTGATGGTCCCTGAGGCCCTGGAGTGGTCCACGTGGGGTCATTCTTCTCAGCCAGACCACACACACGTTGCAGGAGTTTATACAACAGGGTGATGTCAAAAGTTGCCGCGTCAGAGGAAGCTTCGAGTTTATCCCTCTGGTGAGCATCGAAGACACGCCTGTACTGAGCATTGGTGTACCCCAAGTCCTGAGTGAGGTAAGTCACTACTGGGAAGGTGCCCCGGTACGACCACATAAACACACTTGCTAGCGCGTGTCGTCCTGCCTTAGTCACAGTCAGTTCATACCGCAGTCTGTTAAAATCTACTGACATTGTGGAGGACATATTGGGCTTTATGGTTCACTCTTCACACTACGTTGGTCAAGTATAACAACAGCAGTCAGAAGCCAACGGTAAGTTTCTTTTACTAAAACATTAACCATGTGAGTTCACAGTTGACAACATAATTTACTGACGCGAATTGTGTCCGGCTTTATTACACAATTCATATATGAGCGAGATATTTAATTAAAGTTTCCACACAATTTACTCATTACCAAAAAATTATTCTCTAATTGTTTATATACAATACACATTTAATCACATTCCAGGAAGTCAGATAATAACTGAGTCGCGACTTTATCCCTGGTCGATATGAGCATTATTGCTTCCCAGTTTTATTGGTTATTTTAGTTAATTTGGTTTTCAAGTTATTTAGTATTAGTAAATAATATGAAGTTATTTATGTCCTAGTTTTTATATTAATAAAGACTTTCTATGACTTTCATCTGTCTTTAAAAGTTCGTCGGGTTTCCGTCACCTGGAAATACAAAACATACAAAATTAATTTTATCAACACAAGTTGTTTTTCTTAAATAGTGATAGAAATAGGTTTTCTGAGTGAAAACCAATAATAAATTGATATTTGAGTTATGCCTCATCGTTTCTGTTTTGTTTTATATCATAAAACTAGTTTATATTTTAATATAAGTCGTGTAATCATTGTCGTGTTGGCTTCTGGGTTATGGTGTTTGAAGGGGGCTCACTTCCTCATGTGGAAATTGAACGGTGCGGAGATTGTTCACTTCTGCAGCCATATTAGCCTATTATAATGTTCAAAATTGACATCTGTGTCTTCGACAATATGATGAAGCCAACAATATGGCGTTTATAATTTATTATATATTTTCTTAGTCGAGAATATAGAATATCTAACTAACCTGCAGCATATAACGGAGCAGACAATCTTTCCTGGAATTCAGAATTAAGTATAACTAACAATTTCCTTCCTGGACACTGCTGTCATCCTCCAAGATCACAAATTTATAGCTACAATTTACCATAAACCAACAGCTTTTTGTATGGGAATTATTTCACAAACAATAATTCTAAATAAATCTAATTAATATTACATATCCAACCTTCATTTTGATTTGACTTTGAAGAAATTCTAGAGCTAGAAACCACAACCACAGGTCACGAGTCTCATTAAAACTATCTAACTTACATCGTTAAGAGAGAATGTGTGTTTGTCCGTGTGTCCAAGGTTGGAGGCCACATACTTGGCGCCAGCAGCAGCCAACTTTGCAGGGGAAATGGTATGGGATATGGGACGGACATAGGCTGATAGGGGTTGGCCTAAGTTAAAAACTTCAAGAAATATTACCATTTACAGAGACCACGTCCGATTTCTATTGGGACAATTGGGATATATTTCGTGTGCTCCACCTAGAGTTTTCAGTGGAAATCAATTTTTTTGACAAAAGAGGTGACGAGGGGAATGAGGGTAACAACCACTGGAAGTGGGACACCAATGGGAGTGGGATGATGGGGGGAGAAAGAGGTAAGAAAATGGGTTAACAGGGAAGAGGTAAGGGTTAACACTGACGAGCTGGAGGAGGGCAGGAAGGGTGGACACTGGCGAGGTGTGGAAGGGCAGGTAGGGTGAACACTGGCGAGGTGTGGGAGGGCAGGTAGGGTGAACACTGGCGAGGTGTGGAAGGGAAGGTAGGGTGAACACTGGCCAGGTGTGGGAGGGCAGGTAGGGTGAACACTAGCCAGGTGTGGGAGGGCAGGTAGGGTGAACACTGGCAAGGTGTGGGAGGGCAGGTAGGGTGAACACTGGCCAGGTGTGGGAGGGAAGGTAGGGTGAACACTGGCGAGGTGTGGGAGGGCAGGTAGGGTGTGTCGGAAAATCCGACACCATTTAATAATCATACAGATAATAACTGTATTACCAACAAGTTACCCATAGAAAACGTAACTTGTAGTGGAATTACCGTCTATAGAAAACGGGATATCATCACCACATACTATTATAATTCACCAGCTATTCTGCTGGGAATTGTTCTTAAATACATTAGTCTTTGGACTTTACCATCATAAAAACATCTTATATAAATTAACTTAGTTATCAATATTAAAGTAGAGTAAATGTGACCCTTCTATCACTTTCTGAAATCTGGACAAAGTAGGCCAGGGGAGAGGGAGGAAGGAGGGAGCCATTGTTGTGTCACCTCCGAGACGTGTGGAGCAAATTCGGCTCCTATCATTCTGGACAATGTCGGCCAGTAACGTCAATAGTATGGAGTGTTAAACAGCCATCATTGTTATACGAGACCAGAGGCTCACACGGGAGCAAATTCGGCTCCTGTTAATTTTACTTGGACGTAGTGTTATGGATACCAAAGGTGTACCATCTGTCAACACGCTGTCAACAAATCAAGTTAAGTGTTCTTTCCGAAACCCGTTTATCATTCATTTATGGCCATTAATGTCATTATATAGGGTGACCCGGTTAGATCACATGGAAGCCTCAAACTAAAGGTAATTAAGCCAGGTCTTCATGTTCCATGTACTGTTTTCTCTGATATACTTGTCATATATAGGTATCTGGCTTCACAGCTAGCACACTTTTGACAGGTCAAGACGAGGATGCAAGATTATGTGCACCAGTTACTGGGTGATAGAAGCTACCTCAAAGAGGATAATTTGGTGTCTACACCCTAGTTATACCTGGTGGACTAACCTGCTGTACTATAAGAGAAGGAACCTCATCAATGTATGTAGCTATTACTGTAGTTTGATTGGCTGCATATATATTAATTTAATAAACCCCCCCTAATGTGTAGAGGATCGATTTGTGAGATTGAGATTATTGCAGAAATACAGTCCACTTAACATTATACAAATTGCTATCGAAGTATATAAATTAACGTAAATATAAATTCAATATAAATTCATATAAATTAAATAAATATAAATCTCACAGGTCGGTACCCACATTATTTGGTCATCTTCGAACCGGATGACGGATTATTCGGTCCTATGAACCCACATTTGGTCATCTTAGTACCGGATGAACCAGTTAACCAGTGGATTCATTAAATATACTAGTGCAGTGTTATTTAAACAAAGCCAGCAGTCAAGACGGCAGCGTAGCCTCGAGGGAGCTCAGGAGCCTCCCTCAGCCCAGTTCAGCTTCGTCAGCGGTTTCATGCACACCCACAGATATTTGGTGGCGTGTTATTTCGTGAAATGACAGCGCTAATATAGAAGCCAGCCTAATTAGTGACTGTGTCTTCGCGTGATTGTTCACGGATTTCGTGGTGTTACATTTCGCGAGAGATTATCTACGAATTTTGTGGACTTTATTTCGCGAGGTCACTAATAATATTTAATACTTCTAGATAATATTAGAAGTTTCATAGAGGCTAATTAAGAGGCTATTATCAATAATTGTGTATATTATTTCTCCAAATAGAGAATTATTTAATATATATTGCACTAGTGATCACAGTATAATATTTACTAATTGCCAACCCACAACAGGGTAGGATATGACTAGTTGAACTATTATTGCTCATCCTAGTCCCATTATTACCATAGTCAGTTGTACTATATTCAACCTAACACCATTAATGAATGGTGCAGACCCTATTTTGGGTGTAATTTTTATCAACTCGAGTTGAGTTGTATATATAATAAATTACTTATGATCATTACACCTTTGAGTGATTAATTAGTGTCTCTACCATCCTAGGGTGATATAGAAGAGCTAACCTAAAGGTACTTCCAGTGACACTGGTTTATCACTCAAATCATTAGTGTGGATGATTGTATATATATAATGTGTATTAATTTTAAGTGCTAACCTCTAGTAGAGGTAGGATTATTGCCTAGTGAGTTCAGAATTTACCCTAGGCTATCATTAGTGTTTGTTCAGTATTATGAGCAGCCCAAGTACAAGCCCCACAAGGCTTCACCAACGAGCCAGTATGGATAATGCAGGGAGAATGAAAAGAACCCTTGCAGGTCTTAAAGGCCACTTAACAAGACAGATCAAGAAATGTGAAGATTTGTCACAACAATCTCAAATTGATTATGCTGACCTGGAAAGCTATTATCAAGCAGCTGCAGGTAAATTTGAGCAAATCAAATGCCAAATGGCTGTCCTTGTGGGGACAGACTACTACCATCAATTCATTGGTAGCCCTACTAAATATCAGGGTATAACCATGTTAAACTCTGCAGGAGGTAAATTACTCTCAGGCCCAGTATCAAGCCTGGGGAGACCTATGCCTGCAGATAAACAATACCAATAGAAACTAAATTTGTCAGCTGATTATATTTCTCCAGTAGCATTATACTAAGGAGATTACAGCTGACTATACCAACAGAGGTTGATGTTAGTATCATCATATAAAGCTGAAGATGAGTTCATGAGGCCTCAGTGGCAAATCAGTGAACAGTAGCCTAAAACAGCTACAAGTCACTGCGACCAATGTCACTGAACCCACTGCAGTCTCAGAACCATACTTTACTTTAATGATGAGCTATTCAATCTTCTGAATCAATTAACTAAATTAAACCCCAATAAATCTGATGACTGATTTGATACATTTATTATTTAATCAAGATGTATTCCATGGGCCTCAGTGTTTATATATCAGTGACCAGTTACCTGAAGAAACTTCAAGTTATATCTAATGTCACTGATCTCACTGCAGTCCCTGAATCATACTTGACTGTAGTACTTGATCACATTCAGTCTTCTGGGTTAAATAATATGTAATAAGGCTTGAATATTAGCCTTTCAAGAGTTGACAGGGAAATGAAATCGCATTAGACTTCTAAACCCCTGCAACTCTAGTACGGGACATCCGTCCTGTACGAACAGACGCACAAATGTGTGATTACTAACTACTAGCATCAAATTAATCTAATAATTCGAGGGAGGAGTATCGGTGTTCGTCTGTTCTAATTAGGACTTCGACCCGTGAGCAGCCCCCTGGGGAATTATGTCGGAAAATCCGACACCATTTAATAATCATACAGATAATAACTGTATTACCAACAAGTTACCCATAGAAAACGTAACTTGTAGTGGAATTACCGTCTATAGAAAACGGGATATCATCACCACATACTATTATAATTCACCAGCTATTCTGCTGGGAATTGTTCTTAAATACATTAGTCTTTGGACTTTACCATCATAAAAACATCTTATATAAATTAACTTAGTTATCAATATTAAAGTAGAGTAAATGTGACCCTTCTATCACTTTCTGAAATCTGGACAAAGTAGGCCAGGGGAGAGGGAGGAAGGAGGGAGCCATTGTTGTGTCACCTCCGAGACGTGTGGAGCAAATTCGGCTCCTATCATTCTGGACAATGTCGGCCAGTAACGTCAATAGTATGGAGTGTTAAACAGCCATCATTGTTATACGAGACCAGAGGCTCACACGGGAGCAAATTCGGCTCCTGTTAATTTTACTTGGACGTAGTGTTATGGATACCAAAGGTGTACCATCTGTCAACACGCTGTCAACAAATCAAGTTAAGTGTTCTTTCCGAAACCCGTTTATCATTCATTTATGGCCATTAATGTCATTATATAGGGTGACCCGGTTAGATCACATGGAAGCCTCAAACTAAAGGTAATTAAGCCAGGTCTTCATGTTCCATGTACTGTTTTCTCTGATATACTTGTCATATATAGGTATCTGGCTTCACAGCTAGCGCACTTTTGACAGGTCAAGACGAGGATGCAAGATTATGTGCACCAGTTACTGGGTGATAGAAGCTACCTCAAAGAGGATAATTTGGTGTCTACACCCTAGTTATACCTGGTGGACTAACCTGCTGTACTATAAGAGAAGGAACCTCATCAATGTATGTAGCTATTACTGTAGTTTGATTGGCTGCATATATATTAATTTAATAAACCCCCCCTAATGTGTAGAGGATCGATTTGTGAGATTGAGATTATTGCAGAAATACAGTGCACTTAACATTATACAAATTGCTATCGAAGTATATAAATTAACGTAAATATAAATTCAATATAAATTCATATAAATTAAATAAATATAAATCTCACAGGTCGGTTCCCACAGGGTGAACACTGGCGAGGTGTGGGAGGGCAGGTAGGGTGAACACTGGCCAGGTGTGGGAGGGCAGGTAGGGTGAACACTGGCGAGGTGTGGGAGGGCAGGTAGGGTGAACACTGGCCAGGTGTGGGAGGGAAGGTAGGGTGAACACTGGCGAGGTGTGGGAGGGCAGGTAGGGTGAACACTGGCCAGGTGTGGGAGGGAAGGTAGGGTGAACCTGGCGAGGTGTGGGAGGGCAGGTAGGGTGAACACTGGCCAGGTGTGGGAGGGCAGGTAGGGTGAACACTGGCCAGGTGTGGGAGGGAAGGTAGGGTGAACACTGGCGAGGTGTGGAAGGGCAGGTAGGGTGAACACTGGCGAGGTGTGGGAGGGAAGGTAGGGTGAACCTGGCGAGGTGTGGGAGGGCAGGTAGGGTGAACCTGGCCAGGTGTGGGAGGGCAGGTAGGGTGAACACTGGCCAGGTGTGGGAGGGCAGGTAGGGTGAACACTGGCCAGGTGTGGGAGGGCAGGTAGGGTGAACACTGGCCAGGTGTGGGAGGGCAGGTAGGGTGAACACTGGCCAGGTGTGGGAGGGAAGGTAGGGTGAACACTGGCCAGGTGTGGGAGGGCAGGTAGGGTGAACACTAGCCAGGTGTGGAAGGTCAGGTAGGGTGGACACTGGCCAGGTGTGGGAGGGCAGGTAGGGTGAACACTAGCCAGGTGTGGAAGGTCAGGTAGGGTGGACACTGGCCAGGTGTGAGAGGGCAGGTAGGGTGGACACTGGCCAGGTGTGGGAGGGCAGGTAGGGTGGACACTGGCCAGGTGTGGGAGGGCAGGTAGGGTGAACACTAGCCAGGTGTGGGAGGGCAGGTAGGGTGGACACTGGCCAGGTGTGGGAGGGCAGGTAGGGTGGACACTGGCCAGGTGTGGGAGGGCAGGTAGGGTGGACACTGGCCAGGTGTGGGAGGGCAGGTAGGGTGGACACTGGCCAGATGTGGGAGGGCAGGTAGGGTGGACACTGGCCAGGTGTGGGAGGGCAGGTAGGGTGGACACTGGCCAGGTGTGGGAGGGCAGGTAGGGTGGACACTGGCCAGGTGTGGGAGGGCAGGTAGGGTGTACACTGGCCAGGTGTGGGAGGGCAGGTAGGGTGGACACTGGCCAGGTGTGGGAGGGCAGGTAGGGTGAACACTGGCCAGGTGTGGGAGGGCAGGTAGGGTGGACACTGGCCAGGTGTGGGAGGAAAGATAGGGTGGACACTGGCCAGGTGTGGAAGGGAAGGTAGGGTGGACACTGGCCAGGTGTGGAAGGGAAGGTAGGGTGGACACTGGCCAGGTGTGGAAGGGAAGGTAGGGTGGACACTGGCCAGGTGTGGAAGGGAAGGTAGGGTGGACACTGGCCAGGTGTGGAAGGGAAGGTAGGGTGGACACTGGCCAGGTGTGGAAGGGAAGGTAGGGTGGACACTGGCCAGGTGTGGAAGGGCAGGTAGGGTGGACACTGGCCAGGTGTGGAAGGGCAGGTAGGGTGGACACTGGCCAGGTGTGGGAGGGCAATGGATGAACGCTGGCGAAGTGTGTTTGTGGGGGGGGGTGGGGGTGGGACAAATAAGGTGACACTGGCGTTGGACCACTACACTTTGTTCAGTTACAACAGTTTTATTTCCATCCCTTGCACCCCCCTCCCCCGTCCCATCCTAAATCCTTTTCCTGATCCTTTCCAAGGGCTAAATAGTGATAATGGCTTGGCTTTTTCCCCTGATAATTCCCTTCCTTTCCTAGGAAATAATCGGACAATATACTCTGACGTTGGTGTGTCCTGGTGTTATTAACTATATGTAACAAGTAGATCTCTAGTAGATGTAAAATGTTAAGATCAAGTAGATGTAAAATGTTAATATAGGCACATGGCCTATTTGGGAGAACGGCATTGTATTGTAACTTAGTGGAAAAACTATTGTATTGTTGACTCGGCGAGGGTAATCGCCCACTTCACACACTCTTGGTGTGGGCCGCAATCATGGTTCTATATTTATATGCATATGTCCTTGTAGGGAATTTAATTGCGATCACAGTGATACTAAATTTAACTCTGTAGGACAAGTGTGGAGTTGACAACCTTGAAAAGAATGGAAACATTTCGTCGCTGTTTGGGGCTCATGGCTAGTGATCGATGTAGTTCTTCAGCTTTTTGTGTGATTTAATTCATGCTTTGGTGACATATACATATGTTCTTATATCTTCTTATAGATCAATCTATTGCGAACACTTTGGTACAAAAATGAAATCAGTACATCGAAAATTAAGGTCAGGACAGCGAAAAGAGTATGCACTTTTCAGTGTTGCCGCTCGGTCACCCGAAAACGCTGAGCGCATGAGGGGGTACCAAAAGTCCATATCGCCGTGCGCATCAAAGTGTTAAGATCAAGTAGATGTAAAATGTTAAGATCAAGTAGATGTAAAATGTTAAGATCAAGTAGATGTAAAAAGTTAAGATCAAGTAGATGTAAAATGCTAAGATCAAGTAGATGTAAAATGTTAAGATCAAGTAGATGTAAAATTTTAAAATCATGTAGATGTAAAATGTTCAGATCAAGTAGATGTAAAGTGTTAAGAACAAGTAGATGTAAAATGTTAAGATCAAGTAGATGTAAAATGTTAAGATCAAGTAGATGTAAAATGTTAAGATCAAGTAGATGTAAAATTTTAAAATCATGTTTATGTAAAATGTTCAGATCAAGTAGATGTAAAATGTTAAGATCAAGTAGATGTAAAGTGTTAAGAACAAGTAGATGTAAAATGTTAAGATCAAGTAGATGTAAAATGTTAAGATCAAGTAGATGTAAAATGTTAAGATCAAGTAGATGTAAAATGTTAAGATCAAGTAGATGTAAAATTTTAAGATCATGTAGATGTAAAATGTTAAGATCAAGTAGATGTAAAATGTTAAGATCAAGTAGATGTAAAATGTTAAGATCATGTAGATGTAAAATGTTAAGATCAAGTAGATGTAAAATGTTAAGATCATGTAGATGTAAAATGTTAAGAACAAGTAGATGTAAAATGTTAAGATCAAGTAGATGTAAAAAGTTAAGATCAAGTAGATGTAAAATGTTAAGGTCAAGTAGATGTTAAATATCATAAGCAAAAATAAAACTTAAACTCTAGTAGATTTTTTTTTTTTGCAGGGATATTCCTGCACGGGCCCTAAGCCTCTGGCTGGCCCACTAAGTGTTGCTTGTTTCTGTTTTACTTGGGCGGAGTATGAGTATTTATGACTCGTATGGTCGCTTCAGTAAGATTTTACCATATATGTTTAACAACTTCTTCTGCTCTGTTGAATCTAAGCTGAAATCTTAATGGGTTTGTAACTGTGCACTGTGTTAGATAATGTTCTAGTGGTCTGTCGGGTATTTCTCCACAGTGTTGACATTTTCTCTCATTTTCCGGAACCTGTAAGCCTATTTCCCATGCACATGGGTATCCAAGCCTGATGCGATGTCAGTGCATTTCTGTTGCTCTACTGCTCCCTTTCATCAAACTAAGTGGCTCGTAGTTGGTTGAATTCTTATAGCAACCCTCAGATCCTGATGTTGCAACTGCTGTGTTGTGGTCACTGTACTTTCTAGTAGATGTAAAAAGCTAAGCTTAAGTAGATGTAAAAACTAAGCCTCAAGAACATGTAAAAGTTTAAGCAGAAGTAAATGTAAAAAAATAAGCTGAAGTAGGTGAAGAGCCAAGAAATATTTCTCACAGGAGCAGAATATGAATATTGATGTGTGAGAGATAGATCTTTTAGAGCATAAGATGATTGCTTGCACGATTGCTTGCACGACACAACTTTGTTATTCTATATCCAAAGTGTGTCAAGCTGGATGTCTGTGGATTCATCTTCACATAAACAGTCAAAGAGTCGTCTGGATCCGTTGCAATGGAGAATACAAAGCCACAGTTCCAGGTGCAAGGTTCCCTTAGACAATATGAGAGATTTTTGCTACAGCTTGGTAGTGGGGGGGGGGGGGGAGACAGGGTCCCTTCCCTCTTAAACAGTTGGAAGCTGACCACAACCCACTCACTCCCACACCTCTCAGACGCAGTGTCGTCCTCTGGTGAGACGCCCTGGAACTAAACATGACGTCATTGGCAGCAATGTGCCGCTGCCTATCAGGATGGGTTTACAGAAAATGCGGGAAGGCCTATGCATGTGACTGGACAACAGGTTTATGACATCAAACAATGCTGGAGGGCTTTCGAGGCGCCCAAGGCATTCATTCAGTACTGGACTCTCAAAGAGGAGAGAGACTGCTTTCCGAGCTCTAAGGCAGGCCTCGTAGTTCTAAGTTCTCAGAGTAACAGTTTACCTGAACACCAGTACTATTTCAGATCCGACTCACTTTGTAATACAGGTGTCAAAGTGTTCATCAACTTCTTATTGGAAGGTTATTAATTTCCGACACCAGCAACGGTTCAAGGACAAGCCTAGACCATGGGTGCTCGTATGGATAATAATAGCAGTGTGAAGTACCTGTGAAAGAGAAAGACGTGATTTCATAGACAGCAGCGATAAAGGTGGAATCTCAAATAACCGGCAAGGGAGAACAGTGTGTGCTCTCGTATCGAATCTTAGTTCACATTGATAAGACTCAGTGTTACGTGGGAGTCTGAGAGGAAGTGATTGAGAGGAAGATAACTGGTCGTTAGACAAGAGTTGAAGGCTAAAGGAACACTTTTAGTTACCACCATTGGTTAGTATACAGTTGAAGGCTATAGGAACACTGCCGAGTACCACCATTGGTAACTGTTGGTTAGTCAACAATCGAAGGCTACAGGAACACTGCCGAGTACCACTATTGATAACTATTGTTGGTCAACAGTTGAAGGCTACAGGAACACTGCCAAGTACCTCCGTTAGTAGCTATTGAGTTAGTCAACAGTTGTCGGAAAACCCGACACCATTTACTAATATTCAATACAATGGGCGGATAATATTGCTGCTTTATTGTAATACCAATTTAATCCATAAAAAATGTAGCACAGTGGTATTTTCCAAGGAAGAAAACGGGATATCATTGCCATATGCCGTTATTAGATTCACCAGCTAATTCTGTTGGGAATTATCCTTAATACAGTGGTCACGACACTGTTAATATCATAAAAACCCTTTCCCTTGAACCAACTTAATTATTAGCATCAAAATATATTAAATGTAGGCACTCTCTAACCACTTCTTGATGCATCTGGAGAACAAGGGATGCGTAAGTGGGAGGGAGGCCACAGTAGACAGCCATTTTTAACAACAGTCGCAGGACCAAATTTAGCTCCTAGAATTCTCCCTTGGACAGCTGGGTAAAGGAAGTAAAGTGCTTCTGTTATCAACATGCAAATATGTCTACTCAAGAGAGGAGTCATTTCTTATTCTTATATTATCTAGCTTATTAGAGGCCTTTAATATTTAGATTTAGGATCATTTCCGGTTAGAACCTGAGATACGATCTTAGTGAGTAATATTCTCATCTCTTTATTTAAACTATCAATATATTCCTCTGATACAACTGTCATATATTTGGATTCCTGACTCTATCGTGAGTGCCTTTCGACAGGTGAAATGGAAGAAGAAGAAGTAATAACAATCACTTGGCACACCAGTACATGGTGTTGATGTATCCTCAACCACGAGGATTTTTTGGTGTGATCATCCTTGTTCTTAACTGCTGGACTAAGCCTACGTACAATTAGATAAGGTATAAGGGGTTATTCAGTAAATTCAGTTTTAATAATAAAAGGATAGACTGGGAGAAAATAAACAGGGAACTTACAAACATTCCATGGGAAACTGTTGTAAGTAATACAAGTCCTACAGAAGGAATTGAAAAACTGACTTCGGAAGCGTATCAAGTCTGAAACATGTTCCTTTGAGGAAAGCCAGAAAGAGGTCCAACGTAGAAAGACAACGCAGACGACACTATAAAAGAAGGAAAAAAAAATACGGAAATGCTTAAGCAGACACAACTTTCCCATCAAAGAAGGAATAATTTAAATAGGGAGATTGAAGAAAACGAGTGGAAATTGAAATACTCATATCACACTGAAGAAAGGCAGTTAGAACAGAAAGCAATTCAGGAAATTAAGAAAAATTCAAATTACTTCTTCATACATGCGAAATCAAAAGCAAAAACCACTGCCAGTATTCGACATATTCTTACGAGTGAAGGTTCATACTCGGAGGATGACAAAGAAATTAGTGAAATCCTAAAAAACAGTATGAGGACATGTTTAGCACTCCAATAAACTACATGAAAGTGGAAGATCCAGACAATTTCTTTATGCGTGATATCCAAACCCCTATAAATATAATTGATATCAACACGAGCATACTAGATTTTGAAAGATAAATTGAAAACATGCCCATGCACTCAGCTCCGGGTCCAGATTCATGGAATTCAATATTTATAAAGAAATGCAAGGCGCAAGTAGCACAGGCACTCAGTATAGTGTGGAGGAAGAGCTTGGACATGGGGGAAATACCAGCTGAACTGAAAGTAGCAGACATAGCCCCTCTACACAAGGGAGGGAGCAAAGCATTGGCAAATGGCAAATAACTATAGACCAGTTGCACTAACGTCCCACATAATAAAAGTATTTGAGAAAGTGATTAGGAGTCAGGTCACCAATTTCATGGAGACCAATGACCTTCACAACCCAGGCCAACATGGATTTCGAGCGGGAAGATCGTGCCTCACACAGCTACTTGATCACTACGACAAAGTCACTGAGGCATTAGCAGAAAAACAGAATGTTGATGTGGTATACACTGACTTCGCAAAGGCTTTCGATAAATGTGACCATGGAGTGATAATACACAAAATTAGGTCAATGGGAATAACCGATAAAGTAGGACGCTGGATACTCAGTTTTCTGTCAAACAGAACTCAACGAGTAACAGTCAATCATATAAAATCTAGTCCAAGTGCAGTTAAAAGCTTGGTACCTCAGGGTACAGTCCTTGCACCACTGCTTTTCCTTATTTTCATATCAGATATAGACAGAGATACAAGTCACAGCTTCGTATCATCCTTTGTAGATGACACAAAAATCAACATGAAAATTACCTCGGCTGAAGACACTGAAAAACTTAAAGCCTATATTAATAAAGTTTTTGACTGGGCAACAGAAAATAACATGATTTTAGCAGTGATAAATTCCAAGTACTCAGGTACGGTAAAAATGTGGACCTGAAACATAATACAGGGTACAAAATATAATCAAATGTGCCCATAGTAGGAAAGCAGCATGTAAAGGATTTGGGAATAATGATGTCTGACGACCTAACGTTTAGGGAGCATAATCAAGCAAATATTGCGTCAGCC